>NC_083774.1:2784337-2814337 GCF_963514075.1 Conger conger | reverse complement strand
ATCTCTGATAATGTGCCCGGTAATTTTATGCTTGATCTATGACTGGATTGGATATCCTTTGTGAATTCCCGATCGTGCGTAGTTTTTGGGTCAAATTAAGTTTTCAAGCTCTTTAGAGGTCAGCGTTCTCTGAGTGCGATATTCAACACCAGGGGGCGCTATACGCCATGCGGAAGGTCAGAGTGCAATATAGGCTGCACTCTACATACATTGCATCTCGTATATTGTATATTATACATACTGTATATCGCACACTAAATTATTTGCGATATTAACGGAGAAACGGTGTTTCTCTGCGCTGGGGTTTGTGAAATGGCATTCACTCTAGGATGTGCATCAGCCCAAGGATGCGATGTCGTAGTCCGAAAACATCCAGTTTGCAGATGAACACTCTGCCAGCACTGAACCTCCCAGACCTGGGAGGTTGGCCCAGGAGTGGTAGGTTTGGAGGTGTGGATGACTGGTGCGGTTGTGGGGGGGGTCAGAGGGCTTGTCCTGCGGAGGTGGGGGGTACAGGGCTCGTCCTGGGGAGGTGGGGTGGGGGGGTACAGGGCTCATCCTGGGGGGTCACCCAGAGCCCACGCCCCTGAGATCCTGCGGCTTGCTGGAACGCAGCGAGGCTCGTATTGACCTTCAGGTTCGCCCGTTTTCCCAGGAGTCCTCTGAGAATGAGGCGTAGCTGCTCTCAGGCCATTCCCCCACCCCCCCCCCCACCCCCCCCCTTCTACTCCCCCCCCTCTTCCTCCATTGATGGATTTCAGAGCTACTTAAATTTCAAAGTCCTGATGCATTTGAACAGAGTGTTAGGAGCTGGCTGCTGGAGCACGTATAGATCGCGCAAGGTCACCGCGACCAGAGCTGGGGGGGGGGGGGAGGGGGCTGGGGGGGGAGGGGGGGGCAGCCCGGCGTACATCAGGATGTATTGCTTTACTTTTCCCTATCCATCACAAAGGACGATAATTCTATTTTAGTGAGAATCGTTGAACTCGGATCTCGTCCGATGGCTGTTATCGCTGGGAACCCGCGAGCTGTCACTCTGTAATCGGTACAAATGACAGGCATTAAAAAAACGGGCGGAGAAATAGGCCTTTGAGCTCTTTTTTAAACACTGTCACAGTTTCGCCGTTCCCTGCCTGCTCTCGCTGTGAGCCTTCTCTGGTCGTGGGGAGAGTGAAGCGGTCGGAGGTATGGCAACCAAACGGTCTCATCGCGCTCCTCTGAAAGGCCGGTTTTTGACATGTCCAGCTCCCACCAGTCCTGAGGACCTGCGGTTTCTCCCCCGTTTTGGCCCAATCCCGGCGTCTTCGGACAGGCGTCTCAGCCCTGCTGATTGTGCTTCGCTGAAGAGGCAGTGAAGCCGTCTCTACCCTCCGGGCGTCGAGCCTGTAGCGGTCTGCGGTGTCAAATCTCAGATGTCTCCCTCAAAGAGAGGAAATGTGATGTGTAGCCATCTTGACACGTCCTGACCCCCGTAAACGAGTCTGCACGTAAACGAGGAGGCACCACCTGCAAGCGTCTGAAACTGAAGCTGCCTCACGTTACGCTGCCCTGCTGAAGAAAACAGCTCAGGCTAGGTTTTGAAACAGCTGGTTGTTGGTTGACCGGTTCAGACCAGCTCCCAGCTCAGCATGGTTTACCTGGTTGACCAGTTCAGACCAGCTCCCAGCTCGACATGGTTTAAGCTGGTTTGACTAGTTCAGACCAGCTCCCAGCTCGACATGGTTAGCTGGTTGACCAGTTCAGACCAGCTCCCAGCTTGACATGGTTTAAGCTGGTTTGAGACCAGCTCCCAGCTCGACATGGTTAGCTGGTTGACCGGTTCAGACCAGCTCCCAGCTTGACATGGTTTAAGCTGGTTGACTAGTTCAGACCAGCTCCCAGCTTGACATGGTTTGACCAGCTCAAGCTATGTTTTGAAACGACTAGTTCAGACAACACTATCTGGTTGACCAGCTCATACCCAGCTAGACCAGCTTCGCCATACTGGTTGACCAGCTCATACCCAGCTTTTCCAATTTTCAAGGCATAGCTGGATTTTAGTGCAGGGTGCGCTTAAAATCTTACAGAAAACCCCTGCTACGGATAGGAAGTTAAGCGGGGGCATTGGAGGAAGTGCATGTAGGTTGCTTCAGTTTCAAAAGGTACCAACCGCCGTTGGGTTGCACACACAGTGTGACAAAAGCACTGGTTTCACTGCTAACGTTTTAAAACAGTGGAAGAGAGAGTCATTTGCTTTGGACCATGTGGGACATCTCATTAGCCCAAAACCATTTTTGTCTCTCCGTTTCCTGTTTTAGATTGTGACCTTTGCACTTTGACCCTTTAGAAATGACTTTGAGATCTCTTTCAGGCTGCATTTTTTTTCTTCCCGATTTTGCAACCACCAGCAAGACATGAAAACATTACACGTGCTCGTCAAATAATACATGGCTTCTAAATATTAATTTTGTGTAGTATATTTTTGAATCTATCTTTGCTTTGTTAGCATTTGATATTGCCGTCTTCAGCAAATTACTGTGTTTGTCTCGGTGCACCAAAAAGGTGGGGAATCTTGGTTGAACTGTCCAAGTGGTTCAGTAATACTTAGACCTTTTATGACTCCTTTACTAGTGTAGCGGGGCATAAAACTTTATCCTCCTTTTCAGTTTAACCACCTTTATGATAATCTCATAAACTAACATTAAACAGGCTATAGAATTTCCCTTTTGAAACTCGCAGTCTTGCAGCTGCTCCCTCAATTAAATGCTCCAAAGACGGCCATTTTGTATTCGCAAAAACCTCTGGCCACCCATTGGCTCCGCGGAATGGTTCCGCAGTTGTCGAGAACACACAGTAAGTCAAAATAACTGTTTCTCTGCCTGACCTCGCGAGCCAAGAGATTAATTAACATTTTATGTAAATCAGGTGTTCCTATTTCTTATTCCTCCCCTAATTATTTCTGTTATTTCAATATCAGGGTTGCTTTGATGTCCCAATTCTGTATTTAAATAGTCTAAGATTCCTATCGCGTGCACCCACTCTAGCTCCCTCATGTAAAATACATGGAAAGTGTGGATATTACAAGGACTTGAGGGAGACGGTTAAATTGGGCGATTCCTCCGGGGGGAGAGGTTCCGTGTGAGATTTGTGTGCGTGGAGATTTGTAGAGTGTAAGTGTACTTTGTTGGAGATCTGAGGGGCGTCTCTGCTCCCTGGCCACCGGCCCCATTAGCAGCGGCGGCGCAGTGCAGCGGTCTGCCTGTAGGGGCCGCTCTTACGGACCCGCGGCGGGGAGGAGAGGGACAGCACTGCTCACCACCGATCCTGCTTCCCTTCATCTTCACGGTGTTCGAATTTACTCTGTTACATTTTGGGTTTTTTTCTCAGGAGTATTGGGGTGGGGATCTTCTTCTTCTTTAGTCCTTTCTCTAGCGGTGGGCTTCGCGGCTCCACCGCTGACGCCAGGTTTTTAATGATGCGGTCCGCGCGGCTTGCTGAACGCACGCCAGGTGATTGGGACCGCCGGTGGTGTGTAATGTTTGCAGTTGGACACACGCATTCACATAAATTCATTCCCCCCACTTCCATTAGAGGCTTTTAAGTGTGGGCGTCCCATGCTTGCGGGAGAGAGCCGTGTTGTATACGCTTTGTCCACTACACGTTCACATCCATTTTAGATTTTGAGTCATTAGCACTTGTAAACAAGTGTGAGTGCTTCTCTGGTAAGGTGCCTGTGCGTATAAATAACAGCATATCGCAATATCATTACTTCATAAAGTAAATTAAGTTCATTAAATTAAGATAATTAATCCAGATTGCCCATATGGCTGGTAGTGTAATTGAATATAATGCCTCTTTGTAGTGTGGATAAGTAGTCTGCTCTGAGACTGTTATTCAACCGATATTTATAATGGATTCAGTATTTATAATTATGTGGTGATATATGGAATATCGTGTTGGGGGAAACAATAGCATTGTTAATGTGACGATGTGTGACTCTAATTAAACGATCCTGAGGTAAGCTGCATATGGTTTAGATGTGATTTGTATCACATTTCAAGTCTGCAACATGTACCTAACACACCACTCGATTTCAAAGCTCCTGTCATCTTTTGAATTAAATGTAAACACCCATGTTTGTGTGTGTGTGTGTGTGCACTTGTGTGTGCACTTGTGTTTGTCTATCCATGTGTGTGCGTGTGTGTGTGTGTACAAGAGTGAGCATAAGACAGTGTATGTTTTGTCACACGTACCCAACATAGGCAGCCTAAATGCGAGCTAATTTTACCCGTTTAATCAATAGGCCGGCGGCCTGCTTGGGGTTACGCGGTGTGAAACGCGTGCGGCCGATTGGGCCGTGAGTTATGAGTGTGGGTATTACGGGATATCACCACTGCACTGGCACACTGGTACAACTTTAAAAATGATACAGTGTAAAACTATCATCATGTATTTTCATAAAGATGAAATATCGGTATACGCGCTCAGTTACAAGGTTTTATTAATGACATGCTGTCAGCCGCGAGATGCTCTGCATATTCGCATATTAAACAGGCGAGTACAGAAATGCTCTTTTTATGACTGCGAGGCATAAATCAGTTTAAAGCGTCTCCTCCTCATTTATCCTCCTCTCAGCTAAGTCTTCTTTTATTGAAATGAATTGGCGGGCCTTTCCGTTGGCTCGCCCAATCCCTGGCAGATTTAGGCAGAGTAAGCTAGTGACACAGGAGCAGTTGAATTGATATACTGTTTTTCTATTAAAACTGTTGAGCCCCCACCCCCACAGCCGACACCACTAGTCTTCTTTCCCCTTTCTCTCTTTCCATCTTTTTTTTTTTTTTCTTCCTAAAAGCACGCTTTTGGAAAAGAGGAGAGCTGAGCCCAGATCCGGCTCGGTTCCTGGGGCAGAATCGGGAGGGTGGCAGGAGGGTCCGGGGGGCTCACAGAACCTCGTTGTTTCTCTCAGTCGACGTTTCGCCGGCCCTCCTCGTCCCCCTCTCCGTGTCACCGTGTTGCGGTTTAATTTTGTTATTCAATATTATTTCGTGAGGACTTGCAGCGTTATTGATTCTGCTGATTATGATATTATTTCTCTCATTAGTTACGCTTTCCTATAAAGATTTATGGCGCTCTGTTTATGGGGCGGTGTGGTTTATTTGATGACCGTGTGAGTAGCAGTATTGACACCTTTTTTTCACAGTCCTGTTAAAAGTGTATTTTCTTGTGAAGGGCGGTTAGTGTCTCACGTTTTACAGGCATGACCAAACGATAATGAGCAGTAGGACAGGATGAGTGGTCTTAAGCAGGGGGGTTGTTCTTTCTTTGCTAGAGCGATTCCCAACAGTGCTCTGTGAACTGTTCTTGCCAAGCTGACTTCAGGGAAATAGCTGGTTTATTTTTTAACACAGAAAGCTGGTTACTA
Source organism: Conger conger (assembly GCF_963514075.1). Lineage (NCBI taxonomy): Eukaryota > Metazoa > Chordata > Actinopteri > Anguilliformes > Congridae > Conger > Conger conger. Next base: position 2,808,936 of record NC_083774.1, on the reverse strand, counting down.
CAATTCTTATGGGTTCTACTCATTATTAAGGATATCCACACGTACAATTTCCTGAAATGAATAATTTAAATAAAAATAAAATAAAGTCAGGGCTTGTGAGGAGGATGATGATGAAGAAAGCAACCAGCGACCGTACCAAATGAAATTTCTCATTTTGTGAAATGGAATAGATCAAGCATTGAGTGTATAGTAGGTATTGCTCATATACTGATGTTGTACGGTGCATTATAGGATACTCCCGGGATATTACCATTTTATACCTTTTCAGTGATTACTCCAATAGGAACGTTGTTTTTTTTGGATGGTGAGACACAGCGCGCTGTGCTTTTCAGAAAACAGCGCCTGATAAATCATTCATGCTAATTCATCCAAAAACAGGCCGCGGCTGTTCTCCGCGTAATGGAGGAACGTATCGCTTTACTCTCTGGAGCCGTGGAGCGCCGTTAAGTGCCCAGCGCCCGCAGTGACCGCACCGAGCCTGTCGGAGGGGACGGACCGCTGGCGCTCTGCGTGAGCCACGGGAGGACGGGGAAGGTCCCGCGCCCGGCCACGCCGCCGAAAACGCTCAACCACACCCCTGCCCCCGAAGCCCCGCCTTCCGTGCCACGTCGCGAGCCGTCGGCGTACCCATTCCCGTTCCGGAGCGTCGGGAATCATTACCGCCGTCCGCGCGTGAGGCCTCGAGCGGGAACGCCACGGGTAAAAAAAAACGCCGCCGCGGGCCGCCAGATTGATTCCGTCCCCGCCATCCGACATTCCGGCATTCCGAACATGCGCGGAGCGTCACCTCTAGAGCGGAGCCCCGACCGGAGACGCGGCGTTCCCGTTGTCCGGGCCTGTCATCCCTCACCCTGACGAACCGAAAGCTACACGCCCCGCCAGCCTGATCCTGATTGGAACAAGCGTTTACGACGGGAGCCCCTGACATCCGCCACGTCTTCATGAACTTCACCCCGGCGCTCCCGAGCCCGGCGCTCATCCGACATGATAGCGGCCCCCTCTCTGCTCTACATAAATTAATAAAGCCCTTTCTGAATATTTTTAAACTGGCTTCAGAAGCTGCAGTCTGTTCCCATCCCGGTCCCGCGGAGTCAAAAGACGGATGAAGCGAGCTGCCTCCCCCTTTAAAGTGCTCTTTCCAATACCCGGCGAAATAATATTAATCTCGACCGCCTGCTACTTTCATTTACAATGGAGTCCGCTCTGGGGAATGCGAGCGGCAAGGTTTCATAAATTTCAAATGAAATATGAACATTTCTTGTCAAAATACTTGTGTTCAGTAAAAGCTACTCTGGTAGTTTTCTGTTTGTCTTTAATAAGGAGCTGGAGAGGGGTTCTGGCAGACGCCGGGGGGGGCGGGGGAAGGGCGGGGGGGGAGGCTGGGTTCTCACACGCCACGCTGGGGGAGAGGCAGGAAGTCAACACGCTCTGATTGGTGGGGTTCAGAGAACGGGGGACCCCTTCTGCAGGGGCCAAGCTCACTTCCTTAGGCCTCAAAGCCCCCAGCTGACCTGGGCCTGTCCCCCATGACCCCCATAACCCCCTCCTAATGAAAGAAGCTCTCCCTCGCACCCGTGCATCCAGAGAGAGAGCTGGGAGGATAGAGCCTCGCTCTGCAGCTCTGGAGCCCTCCCAGCCCCCATTCAGAGCGTTTCTCTCCCCCTCCCTTTATTCCTCTCTCTATCCCTCTCGCTATCCCTCTCTCTATCTCTCTCTCTATCCCTCTCTCTATCCCTCTCTCTATCCCTCCCTTTATCCCTCTCTCACACAGTCAGGGAAAAGCAGTTCTGTGAGCTTAGTTGAGCTTGGAAACCCATTCTCCTCCACTAGCGTGTAGGACCACAGTGATCACATTACAGTTATTTAGCTGACACTTTTATCCAAAGCAACTTGCAGTTGATTAGACTAAGCAGGGGACAATCCTCCCTGGAGAAATGCAGGGTTAAGGGCCTTGCTCAAGGGCCCAACGGCTGCGTGGATCTTATTGTGGCTACACCAGGGCTTGAAGCACCAACCTTCTGGGTCCCAGTCATGTACCTTAGATTAAAATGTTCTTTTAATTTCCTAATGCTGCTGTGCTGTAACAATCACGACTGGTAATTGAAAATGAAGAAAAGAAAAAAACAACCTACTCCTCAAAGGGTTAAAGCAGTCAGAGTATTTCCTGTTATCTGTAGATCTCCTTCACTTCCTGCCTGAAGCAACAGAGAAGTGAAAGGATATTATCGGCGGAAGCGCCCTCGTACACGTGTTCGACACGCCCGTGTCTGTGAGTGTGTGAGCGTTACAGCGCACTGGAGGGCTGTTTGAGAGCGACACGGAGTCTGACCTGTGTGCCTGCAGCAGGGCGAACCCAGTGCGTCGCGCGCTAACTCCGTTAGCTGAACCGCTAGATCAGAGAGCACTGAGCGTCATTTAAAAAAAAACGAGGGTTCCTTTATATAGAGAACTGGAAGCCCTGGCCTTGGTTTAATCATATCTTTAGCGCTGATAATGATTCTGACATGTTGTGTTATTGTTCCGATACAGAGAGTCGTTCTGCCCTGCGGGGCAGCTCCTGAAAACACTTTGTTCATTTTCTCGCTATTGACTATCTGCAGTCAGCCAGGACGGCGTGTGCAACCAGCGGGGAAAACAGGGCGGATTTAACGGTCGCAGGCCAGAGCGGAGCGCCTCGTTCCTGGGCCTGACGCGTTCCGCATGGCGCTCCCCGTCCCAGGGTCAGCGCGGAAGAGCAGCCGAAAGTGATTTTCAGTGTTTGGTATGAAAACACGCGGCCGTCGGGGTGATTGTTCTTACTCTCCATGGGTCACCGGGCCTCCTATATGCTTTTAGCAGATCATATTTTTGGGATTAGCATTATGGCTAGCTGTTGCTTCACACACACACACACACACACACACACACACACACAAAGTAGATATGCATACATGCACATACACACACAGACACACACAGGACTGCATGCACACACACTATGCAGACACACATCCGAGTACACACACACACAGATGCACGTGCACACACAGGATGAAAACCCACAGATCTTTATCATTATGATTTTAATATATTATTAGAATTCGCTGGAAAAAGGAAGTTGATGTATTTGAGGGGAAACATGTTGCCCTTCGTGCCCTGCGGAAGTGAGGGTGTTCAGTGTTGCCCGGGTCTCAGTGGAGGAGGAGGAGGAGGAGGAGAGGAAGAGGAGGAGGAGGAGGAGGAGGAAGAGGAGGAGGAGGAGGAGGAGGAGAGGAAGAGGAGGAGGAGGAGGAGGAGGAGGAGGAAGAGAGGAGGAAGAGTAGGCCAACAGGGGGGCACGGCTGGTCCAGCACCCTCACTGCCACACGCTCCTGTCTCCGTCTCCTCCACGTTCGTTCGCCTGTGTGGCTCACTGTTTGGAAAGCAGCCTGTGTTTGCTGTGGGAAATTCACAAACCCCCCCCCCCACCCCCCACATCTTTATTCCGAATCGCAGTGTGCAGGAAACCAACTATAACTCATCTGGGAGAACAAGATGAACTCACTTAGGCAAGGCCCGTGATCCTGGGCGAGCGTGGCGGTCTTATCTGGGTGCGGGGGCGACGGCGCTGAGATTTAGGGCCAGGCCGGGTCAGAGGTGCCCTGTACAGGCCCGGTCCTCCAGGCTCGATAAGCGCCCGGGCCCCGGCTCCGTGCGGGCCCAACAACAATAGACCATTAATAACCGACAGCTTCCTGTCCCGCTGTAATGGGGACGCTGGTGTGCGGCAGGGACGCGGGCCGGGCCCTGTTTACGGACACTTTCCCACAGGCGTTATTAATTAGCCCGCGTGCTCGGAGGGCCCGGGTCATCGTTTTCAGCGCCGTCGCCTCCTCGCCTCCTCGACTCCTCGACTCCTCCTGCCCTGCTGACTGCGGGAATAAATCAGAGCGGACTTCAGAGAACAAGGTTCCAGAGATTTTAATTTCTTTCTTTTTTTTATTTTTTTTAAATATTTTTTTTTGTTGAGAATGTTCTAGAGCCCCCGTTTTCAGAAGCTTACATTGTAGAAGCTTTCTGTTTTTTTGGGGGTTTTTTTGCAGTTGGCGGTTCTAGCCCCGGTGTAGCCATGATAAGATGCGCACAGCTGTTGGGTTCTTGAGCAAGGCCCTTAACCCCACACTGCTCCAGAGTGGATTTGTCCCCTGCTTAGTCCAATCAACTGTCAGCCGCTTTGTAGAAGCTTTCTGTTTTTTGCAGTTTAGTTTAGTTTAGTTTATCAGGATCCCCATTAGCTGCAACACTAGGCACAGCTTCTCTCTTCCTGGGGTCCAGAGAAACAGAAACAAAATACATAGCGCTCAAGAAATAATGATAAAAAAACGAATAAATAACAACGGACACATTTTTAAAAATCACGCAGCCATCGGGAATCTGTTGCAGTCTCTTCAAGTAAGATGTGTTGGCAGTAATAAACACTCTATTATAATCCCACCACATTTTATATTTGTGTGTGTACACTCATCTGGCCCAGTTTCGCATATTCTGTATTCCCCGTGTGTCTCTAAGTTGTATCAGATTACACCAGGAACGAGCGGAGCCACCGTCTCTCCACGTTGAATTTCCGTTTGTTTATTACGGGGAAATCTACTCCGTACCCCCGCCTCGACCTCAGAAGGCACTTGCGCGCAGTTTAAGCAATTTAAAAGCTTTGTATGATGTGCGATATAATTGGGTTTATACATGTTTAATATTGTCGAACACGAATGCGCAGTCAGCTGGTAATAAAAGCCGCAGCTGGGGGAAATGGCGGGGGATGAAGCTGTCAGGGGCAGGCGAGCGCCGTGTCGATTGGTGCCAATTTACCTTGAGCGCACCTGCTCGGGCCAGATGATTGGATGATTGGGGAATCCGCGAGGAGAAGGGGGGGGGGGCGGGGGGTCTGGCACAGACAGCGCCAGGCTCCTCTCCCCCCGGGGCCGCGGCGTACCGTAGAGTACGGCCACGCTAAAAAAACCCCTAAAACACGAAAACTCGTTCAGCGTTCGCCGTGCCGGTGCGGTCGGTGCCAAGCGCTTCATTTTCCACTCTCAGTTTCCAAAAAGAACAAGAAAAAAAAACCTTTGCCGGGCACTCGGACGAGACTCTCCGTAGTCCGCGTTTAGCCACTAAATGATTCATATCGCCTCGGCTTCGGAATTAATTGGCACCGTTTCCGTGTTTCTTCGCCTGCCCCCCCCCCCCCCCACCCTCTCACCCCTCTCCCCCCCCCCCCCCCTCCGTCTCTCTGGCCGATCTGCTGTTTATTCACGCCTCTCAACTTGACCCTAATTGATAATAATAAGCGTGAGGCTGCTTCTCCGGCCTCCGCTGCGTCAAAGACAGACGCCCAGCCTTCCCTGTTGCCCACGGAAACGAAGCTTCCGCTAGCGCGCCGTTCCGCTAACGCCCAGCGAACTCTCTGGGAGATCGCCGGAGAACGGGGGCCTACGCGATTGAGTTCTCTCCACACTGGAGTAATGGGCCCCCCTTCTCAAGAAGCACAAGGGTGCTGGGCTGGGGTTTGGACACCTGTATTAGCCCTCTGTCCCCATTCATACAGGTGAGATCATTCTCTACCTGCTGTAGATAGATAGATAGACAGACCATTCCATTTTTAGACACTCAACGCGCTTACAGTGATGAGGGGGAACTCACCTCAACCACCACCAATGTGTCGCACCCACCTGGGTGATGCAACGGCGGCCATTTTGTGCCAGAACGCTCACCACACACCAGCTGAGGTGGAGAGGGTGTGGTTTTTGCCAATTGAATCCGGGGATGATTAGGTGGCGGTGTGAGGGAGGCCAGGGTTGGGAATTTAGCCAGGACGCCGGGGAAGATAGAGCGGAGGTAATGACAACGAGACTTAACGAAACCGTACCGCGGTACGGCTCCTAGCGTTAGCTCTGCTCCAGTCGTGTGTGTACGTGATCACTGCCGGCCATGCGCTGTCACGGTGAAGTCATACTTCAGCTCTGAGATGACAAATTATCCCCTGCATAAATAACGCACCTTTTGACATATCATTATTCATTACACGATTATCGCGCATGTGAAAATTTTGATGAGTGGCGCATTTGCACAATATGAGATTTCCTGCTATTGTTGCGCCAGACTCACTGATAGAATATGTCTCTGTGTCTCTCCAGATTTTTATCTTTTATATTTTGCTGCCAATTTTTGTTTGGCTTAATATTTAATGGCTCCTTTTTTTAGCATTTGGATGGCAGTGGGGAGGGGCCTGCGCTGTGTAATATTTACCGTGTTTAGCTTCTATGAGCCCAAAGCACGTGGCTGCCAGTCCAGCGTGTGGGTGCGTGTGTGTGCGTTGTGATATGCAGAAACAGCTCATTATGTGAACACCAGCCACCTAACTCTCACAGTCCCGCTTTACCGACTGCTTGCTCCGGAGCCTGTCAGCGTGGCATCCATTTTGAACGGTGCTATTGAGTTGAATTATGGGTAATATAATGGATTTAAATTCTGTAATTTTGATGGATAGATTAATATATGACATTTTATGTACCTTTTTGCTTGAGATATTTCAGCGCTCCATACAATAGTTGATCCAATTTGCTGCACTCAGAAACCACTAAAGCAGTCTGATAAGTAGGGTCTTTGGCAAACTGTATGAATACTGCCCTGAAATACTGGTCTAGAATCAGAAACAAAGCTAAATTTAAGCTAGTAGTACAGCTAGCTACTAGTTGTTGTTTTTATTTCTGAATTTTGAGAGAGTGTTTAGAACAACAGTAAAGCTTCAAGCATGCATCTGTGGTTATACATTTTGAAATAATGCCATCTTCGGTAAGATTTCTTTACACAGTATGTTTTGTTTAATTTCCCAAATTAGAATCGTCAGTTGCGCCTCTCGTCAAAGCTGTGCTCCTGCCCAAGGGGCGGTTACAACTGCGATTGAGCTGTGAGTGAGCCAATGACTGCTGTCCATTCTGCAGGACGAGTGTATTGGTCGGCATTTATATAGCGCCTTTATCCAAAGCGCTGTACAATTTATGCTTCTCATTCACCCATTCATACACACACTCACACACCGACGGCGATTGGCTGCCATGCAAGGCGCCGACCAGCTCATCAGGAGCATTTGGGGGTTACGTGTCTTGCTCAGGGACACTTCAACACAGCCCGGGCGGGGGATCGAACCGGCAACCCTCCGACTGCCAGACGACTGCTCTTACTGCCTGAGCCATGTCGCCATGTCGCATTGATTGGTTGAGCCAGTTTGGGTCCAAAATGGTTTTCTTTCTTTTACCATTCAACAAATTTTGCTAAGCAGACACATAGCATACTGTTAAAAACAAATAAACCGTACACTTCTTGGTGTTGTTCCCAACATAGCCTACCAGGTTTAAAACATTCATGAAAACATTTTCCCCATGCATCATGCAAACCATAACTGCCGAAGAGTTACTGTGTCTGATATTTACACTGTGAAACTTTTGTGGATTTTTGTTGGCGTGCCGAAACCGTTTAACGTGCGCCGCAACAAAAGCGCGCTGATGCGGAATTGCGGCGCGTTCTAACGGGACCGTGTGACATTAAGATCTGAGGACCCTCGAGTCTATAGACGCTGAAGAGGGGAAAGCTGTTCCTCGGCCCTGGCCGCTGGAGAGCGCGGCGTGCGAACGGGGGGCGGTGACGTGCGCGGTTCTGTTGTTCCGGGAGCGGAGGGCCCTCGCGGCTCGCCTCGGCTCCCGGCGCTGAAGTGGCGTCCTCGGCGCCGTTCACACCGGCGCTTTTGTGTCGTCTGAATGGCGCCGCGGAGCTCTGCGGGTCTGCTCGTGATTTCCCGGGCCTCCCCGCGGGCCCAGAGTGGGCCTGAGGTTCACACACACACCCCCCCCCCCGCCCCCCCCGGCCCCCCCGCCGAGATCCACCTGCGCCAGACGCTTTCGCAGAGCCACGCCGCCGTACTGGAGCACACACCCCATTCTACACTGTACTAGAGCACTAACCGTGCTGTGAGATCCAGCTATGCCTGCTTCACCGGCTGGAACATTGAGCTGGGAAAGCTGTTCAGAAGCTCGTCTCGCTGGGTGTGAGCTGGTCAACCGGCGTGGCCAAACTGGTCATAAATCCATAAAGCTACCAGTTGTTTCAAAACATAGCTTGATCTGGTACAACCGAGTCAGGACCGGAGCTGGTCTGAACTAGTCAACCAGCTGAACCATGTCGAGCTGGTCGATCATTTATACGTCAGGCTTTCTGAAAAAATACTTTTGCAAAGGATGTGCTGATGTTTCCAAAGGAATTTCAAAATTCTACTTTTAGCTTCTAGAAGGGACATGGAATGTCCTTAAAGATGGCGGACCTCGATCTATTTCCCAGTCAGGAGCAAGGACAATAAAACAGGAGGAGAAAAATAAGCGATTGCAATGAGCCCATAACGTCCAGTTTGCTGTCAGTGAGAGACCCGCCCAGTATTCTCCAGCTGTAGCTAGATGCGCTGTAGTACCATGGCGTGGCACAGTGGCAACCTGAGGGAAAGGACTGGTGAAACAAAATGGCCGACACCGCTCTTGACCTGAAAAATCCACTGATGTAAAACACAGTATCTGGTGTCCGACTGTAGCATGCAGGTAACCATTTTTCAGCATGCTCTATCATTTCCTTTAGACGATTTAGGTCAGCTCTGTGAGATTGATCACCTTAGGGTGGATACGGAAGATGTCTCCCCAACTTTGCCAGTGAAGCACCGCAAATATTCTATGATCTAATCCATTTAACTGCCTGCTTTCTCCATCACAACTGTGGCAGACAAGATAGCATCTTGTTTCTTCATACAGTTTTCATTTTCAAAGTGCACATTAGGCTACGCTTTGGTTTACAATGTCCAATCGAAGATTACACATTGATTAAAGCATTAACTTTATCTGCGAGTCAGATCAGAAGTTTGTAATCTTTTACAGTCCATAATTTAATAAGATCATATAGTGTTGTTAATCCTACAATTACCGTTGTCATTATCAACCTAATCAGCAGCTTCACAGCTGGTTAAGAGATGTCAGTTGAGATATGAATTGAATACTGGGTGAAATTAAATAACTTCAGTTTCAAACAAGCAAGAAGATAATCGAATTAACCATGCTTTTCTAATAGGCTAATATTCTCATTTAGGTTCACCCGAAAGTGTGTGTTCCGCTATACAGGTATCTTCTTCACGATTAAGCTCACTGTCTTCTTCTAGTTGTGATGCCTAACCATTTTAACACATGCAACAGTACGAGGTGAGAGGCCTTTCATATTGATTATCACAGTTCTCAATGAATAAACATACTGCACTCTTTTAAATTTATCCTTTGTTCAGTGTATCTTACCGAGTAGAATGTATGATAATAAATTGTACATTTTGTGCTGGAATTGTGTCCTCAAAGCTCGGCGAGGGGTGAATAGATGTCTCCCTCCGAGGCCTGACTAGACTCCTCTACATTCCATGTTTGGCTGGGTAGTGATTAAACTACCTGTCCCCAATTTTTCTATTTTTTTTTTTTTTACTCTGGAACTGATATCATGGAATTATAGCTCATGGGACCGTTGCATATGACTTTATTCTTTTTACGATCTGGGCCTCTCATGTTCTGGTTTTTAAGAGGTTGTGAAAAGAAGAAGCCCGTCTTCTCCTTGGTAGAGTAAGAGAGACATCTTAAAAACGTTTGGTTCCACCCTTTTAAGTCCACGATATACCGTGAGGTCAAAACTGTAAACACCCTATTTTTATGTGGCAAAAAGCACAAATCTCTTAAGCGCAGATTGTTACTGCAAAAGAGGGATATTTCACGAGCTGCCAATCTCCATGTTGTGGGAGAGGTTCTGCTCATCTGGACTCTGACTAAACGGCCAACAAATACAGTTGGACATTACAATGTATGAGAAATAAGAGAAAAATATACATAAAAATGTGTGACCTTAAAATTATAAGGTTTTATCTGTGTTCCGAGTGGTTTTGAGAGCAAAAATATTCAAATATTCAAAGGCTCCAAGCAGATACGGTAACAATTCACACATACATTTAGTTCCCTATAAGCAGCATATTTCTGACACCAACTCATTTTTGTCATTTTTGTCCTTGTAATCAGAACCTAGGTCTGGGATGGTTAACCAATTCACTGCACGACTGGTGCCATTTTGCAAGCTGAAGCGAATGACCTCATCAGCCATCTTTTGTTCCATTAAAAATACAGAAAATGTTGTCTAATGTCACCAGAAAATGAGCCTTTGTGGTCCCGCGCGGAAGACGTGCGAAGGAAACGGCGGTGTCTGAAGTTTTTGGTTTTGCTTGTTTGAAACTTTCCGTTGGTAAGTAAAAGTGTTTGATCTGAAATGTCAGGGGTGTGTTGGCAGAGCGCGAGCCTTTCACCACAGGGGCTTTTGTTCCTGCGTATCGAACACTGTGGTAAATCATTGCATCCGGAGAGGGGGGTTCTAACAGTCGGCCTCTTGACACAGATTTGCGACAGTCGCAAACGGTGTTTTGGCCTGGATCTCGCTGCGACGTTGGCTGGCCTGCGTATAAATGAGCTTGGTTCTCTCGTCCGACACTCTCAGAGCTAAAGGTGCGGAGAGTGCTTAAAGAGGTAGAAATGCATGTCACTGTGGTGGTATCCTCTGACACAACAAAATGTACCCCTAGCCAGCAAAATTATATCAATTTGTACCCTTTTTGTTTGGAAAACATACTCGTTTGTACCAATAGTGCATATTAGTGTACTTTGAGTGAGAGGATGCTGCTTGGGTCGAGTATAATGAGTTAACTGAGCTGGCGCTTTTATCCTAAGCTGGCTGTCCCAGTCATGTACCTTAGCCACTAGGCTACAGGCTGCCCCAGTCATGTACCTTAGCCACTAGACTACAGGCTTCCCCAGTCATGTACCTTAGCCACTAGACTACAGGCTTCCCCAGTCATGTCCCTTAGCCACTAGACTACAGGCTGCCCCAGTCATGTACCTTAGCCACTAGGCTACAGTCTGCCCCAGTCATGTACCTTAGCCACTAGGCTACAGTCTGCCCCAGTCATGTCCCTTAGCCACTAGGCTACAGTCTGCCCCAGTCATGTCCCTTAGCCACTAGGCTACAGGCTGTCCCAGTCATGTACCTTAGCCACTAGGCTACAGGCTGTCCCAGTCATGTACCTTAGCCACTAGGCTACAGGCTGCCCCAGTCATGTCCCTTAGCCAATAGGCTACAGGCAGCCCCAGTCATGTACCTTAGCCACTAGGCTACAGTCTGCCCCAGTCATGTACCTTAGCCACTAGGCTACAGTCTGCCCCAGTCATGTCCCTTAGCCACTAGGCTACAGTCTGCCCCAGTCATGTCCCTTAGCCACTAGGCTACAGGCTGCCCCAGTCATGTACCTTAGCCAGTAGGCTACAGGCAGCCCCAGTCATGTACCTTAGCCACTAGACTACAGTCTGCCCCAGTCATGTACCTTAGCCACTAGGCTACAGTCTGCCCCAGTCATGTCCCTTAGCCACTAGGCTACAGGCTGTCCCCGTCATGTCCCTTAGCCACTAGGCTACAGGCTGTCCCAGTCATGTACCTTAGCCACTAGGCTACAGGCTGCCCCAGTCATGTACCTTAGCCACTAGACTACAGGCTTCCCCAGTCATGTCCCTTAGCCACTAGACTACAGGCTGCCCCAGTCATGTACCTTAGCCACTAGGCTACAGTCTGCCCCAGTCATGTCCCTTAGCCACTAGGCTACAGGCTGCCCCAGTCATGTACCTTAGCCACTAGACTACAGGCTGCCCCAGTCATGTACCTTAGCCACTAGGCTACAGGCTGCCCCAGTCATGTACCTTAGCCACTAGGCTACAGTCTGCCCCAGTCATGTACCTTAGCCACGAGGCTACAGGCAGCCCCAGTCATGTACCTTAGCCACTATGCTACAGGCTGTCCCAGTCATGTACCTTAGCCACTAGGCTACAGGCAGCCCCAGTCATGTACCTTAGCCACGAGGCTACAGGCAGCCCCAGTCATGTACCTTAGCCACTAGGCTACAGTCTGCCCCAGTCATGTACCTTAGCCACGAGGCTACAGGCAGCCCCAGTCATGTACCTTAGCCACTATGCTACAGGCTGTCCCAGTCATGTACCTTAGCCACTAGGCTACAGGCAGCCTCAGTCATGTACCTTAGCCACTAAGCTACAGGCAGCCCCAGTCATGTACCTTAGCCACGAGGCTACACATTTGACGAGCAGGCGGTGAGGACAGTCGTGGTCTCTGCAGTCGTCTCTGCCATCGTCCCCGCGCCTCCCGGGGACCCCAGAGGCCCCTCCGTGGGGCGTGTTGTTGCGGTCGCCGGCCTGCTGCTCCCCCTTCGGCGGGACAGACGGGCTGTATCCGTGCGGTTTGCGGTCGACAAACAGCTCCTGACCTCTGAGGCTGGCTCCCGCTCCGCGGGCTCGCTGGCCTTTTGATAGAGTTCCTGACAAGCGCTCCTCGCCCTCTCTCCCTGGGACCCGGCTTGTTTTTAAGCTGAATTATTAACCAGCTCGCCTCGTCTCTCGACCGAGGGCTGGTGTCCTTCACCTCCTCCCCCCCCTCCCCCCCTTCATCCCCCCCCCCCCCCCCTCCATCCCCTCAACACCACCTACTGGGAAAACGCAGGGTGTGGATCAAAGCCACACACAGATGTTGATTTTTTCCCCTTCTCTCTCTCCCTCTCATCTGAAGTAACGGGGAGATTACGGAGTGAGCGTGCTGAGTTACTGGCCAACCCTGCGATCCCAGACTCCTTTGCGTTACACGTCTGGACTCTGCCTGGGTTCACTGTAAGCAGGGCTCTCCCCTCTCTGAAGCGGGTTGGGGAGAGCAGTTTGGATCCCTGTCAAAACCGCCGGTCAGAATCAGCGTTTAATAAAGTAACACGTCAAATGAATTAAAATCAAGTCAAAGCCCTGTAACGTGGAGGCATCAATCAATTACTCACAGCAAGGACGTTTCTTCCCCCCCCCGCTCGCAGTTTCTCAAACCGCTCATGTCCTCCACCACCCTGAAATACCGTCAGAGCAGACGCCGCGTTAATGTAAACGTTCCCAAAGAGGCAGAGAAATGACAACCACGCGATTCGCCGGCGAACACGACCAAGTGATTTACGATGCCACGGGCGGTTTTTCCGGACTGAGTGTCCAAGAAAACCTCTCAACACGCGGGTCAAGAGCTTGCAGGTTAAACGACAACCGGCCTTGTAAAGCCATTCATTCCTGATCAGGTCCAGATGCCTGAGTGTGACAGAAACGATGTTGCGTTACGCTAAAGCGTGCTGGAGTCGTGCTCGCCCGGTCGAGGGCCACTCCGGACCTGCTCTCGGCTACAGAACCAGGCCAGCGGCGTGTCGGACCTGGAGGAATATCATTCCCTGGAATTCTGATCATGGTCGTTATCTTTAATCGCCATCTCTCAAAAAACGTGTCTGCATTATTAATATTCTCGATTGTTAGTTGGATTGTATTTAAGTTCACAGCCTCGCCCTGCTGACCGTCTAAGTGAACCCTGTTCTTACATCGCTTAGGGGCAGTAACCATTGCAAACACACTATTTATTTTATTATTTTATCTTCCATTTTCATAACAAGGTGAAAAATCTGCTGGAAAACTCGGATGACAGACCTCGAGATTATGAACATTGAGCATGTACAAATTTAGGCATGAGTTGAAGCATGACACATTAACAAATGAAAATGTAGTTTTGCTATGGTTAAGTGGATTAGAGGACATATTTTTTGGTTATTTAATTTTAGGCCTAGTACTAATTATTTTTCCGGATTTTATTCTTTTAAACAGCCTTGTGAGCGCGCTGTGGTCTTTATTTGTGGTTTTTGTTTGTGGTTTTGATTTGTGTTTTTTGTGGTTTTTGTTTGTGGTCGACCGGTAGAGCTGCACCTCAATCTCAGCGCAGGGCAATGAGAATGAGAATATAAACTCTGTAATCAGGTAAGGCACAGCAAGGTTTGTAAACTAAAATAAATATTATATTTGCTCTGTTACTGTCCCCTGGGGAGGAAACATCCATATTATATTTTCATGAGCCGTGCGGTACAATTGGGACGTGACCTTGGTGTCTGCTTTATGGCACAGATATGGAGTGTGCGTACGGAGCCATATTTTATCTCCGGATATTGTCCCAGGTTTCCTGTTTGTTTTTCCAGATGCTGTCCCTTTCCGATCCCAAAGTGGCTGAACGGAGTGGTGTCGCTGGGGGCTCCTTTGTGTCGGAATCTTTCAGGAATATTCGCGGCTAGTGCCAAGCCTGTCGCCGTTAGATACTCCGGCCAGATAGGCGGAGGGGGATGGATTGGGAGCAGGGAAAAAGGGAATTGGGAACGCCGTTCTGGTTAAATGGAGTGAGTGTCTGGCACGGAGCTTCTCGCGAACGGCAGGGAGGCGCGCTGGGCTGGTTTTTATCCCAGGGCAGCGTCGTGGCTGTGTGTGTGTGAGAGCGCCAGAACTCAGAAAGCTTCATCACTGCCTCCCAGAACCCTGTGAGTCCAGTCACAGGCACTGTCATCTGAAACTGCCTGAAATCAGCGCCGTACTCGAACGTAATCCCAGCGACGCGTTTGCAGAGAGAGCATGGACGCAAGCAAAACGGTCAGAGGGCTAAATACGATTGGTGACTTGTACACCTGGAGTGCACTTTCATCGGCACACATATAGACATATTTCCATTTCCCAATGAATAGGTTTGAGGACTCCTGATTGGATACTGAGATTAGCAGGGCAGGCGTGAGCACGCTCTTTTGAAGTGCCCGTCTGTGTCATTTCTGACAGATCTCACGACAGGGCCCTGGACCGCATGCAAAACACATTTTTTAGAAATGTTTTCAGAAAACAGGGCAAACTTTCCCCACCCAGCCGAGAGCCGTCAGAATGTGCGTAGCTCAGCTTTGTGTCTCACAGGAGGCAGGGAGGATGCTGGGATAGTGGAGGTCCTCACAGGTTGTGGCTCCGATCGTGGGAACCTGTATTCATATTTATTATCTCGCAGATTCTATTGCTTATCTGGACTTACGATTGGAAGAACCGCACCAATGAGAATGAGCGTACAGCAACAGTGGACAGCCGATTGGAGGAGGAGCGGTGGGGGGTTGGGGGGGGGGTGGAGCTACTCTAAGTGGGGCAGACTGTGAACGAGAGGATTGGTTCGGGAGGCGTTCGGACAGCCAATCGGAGCAGAGAGAAAGGGCAGAGAGCTCCACCGCGGCTCCACCCGCTACCGAGACGGGTCAGCCAACTCCGAGTTCTCACTTCCTGTCCGGAGGAAGCTGGTGAACCAGTTCCTCTCACCTTCACCGTTTCCATAAAGTCATCTAAACACGCTGTTTTCCCCGAGCTTACAGACTGTAGCCGTGTTTGGCCTACTTCTTCAGCGGCACTTATTTACAGCGTGCGCGCGGCTAATGCTACATCAGCAGTTAGACTGCAGGCTTGGCTTTATTTCCAGCGTATCAGGGGGAATTTTGACACGGTGTATTGACGGTTGTTTCAGGAGGGCAAAGGTGTTTTGTTTTTTCCTGCCGGTACTGGTAGTGCACCACAAGCTGATCTGATTCTTAACGACTTTACAGCTAACTGGCTCCTTCCGCACATTATTCACCGGCTGTTTAGGACTGTCTTCTTATCCTCTAGTTATCTCCCTGTCATTCTCAAACAAACCATCAGCTAAGTGCTCCGTTTTACTTGCAAATGTTATTGTTTTTAAATTGCGTTATTAGCTTAAATCTCCCCTTTTCGCTGGGAGGCACCGTGAACAGTGTAGGATCCCAGTGTCTCTCCCACACACACACACAGATGCTCGTGCGCACATACACACGTGCACGCATACAGATGCATGTACACACACACACACACACAAACACAAAGCAGACACACACACACACAAATAAATACAGAGCAAACACACACACACAGACACAAACACACAGATGCTTGTGCTCACATACACACATGTGCACACATACAGACGCATGTACACACACACACACGCACGCACACACACACAGACGCACACACACACAAAAGAAAAACGCAAGGAATTATAGATCATGGACACAAACAACCATGTAAATGTGTACGTTAATTCTAAATACAGACATTACTCTTCAAGAGGATTTTTACAAATTTGTCTAAATTATTTATTTCACAGTTAGAAAATTATATACTGACTTTTATTGTTTTGGCTGTGGTTCAGCCTATTGCAGCATGATTGTACAGCCTATTACAGGATTTCTAAAAAATAGGTTTTTAATCAGTTAATCGATTAAATGTGCCCAACACAGACTGTAAATTCAGATTAGGAAACTATAACTAAAATTATATAAAAAGCCAAGTGACATTTTAAAACTCTTCCCTTATTAATATCAAAATGGTGCAAAGTTACAAAGACAACACCACCGATGTTTCACTGAAAGAAACTCGCCGTGTTCCAATGAAACGCTTCATACGTTTCCCTTCATTTGTTCAAGTGCATCGGCACTGTGTTTCCTTTAATTGAATTTAATTGTAATTATGTCTGTGGGAAAGTCCCAGATAAGTATGGGGTAACTTTACAGAGGGCATTCCTGCCAGCTCAATTTGAAGCTTTGCACTTTATTATTAAAAGGCCAATTAGAAATGCATTCGGTGGGTGGTCTGTCTAGCTTAATACATGGCACATTGTGTAATTACACAGTTTGTTTTATTCACTTAATCATCACGTTCGTGTATTTATTTACTCATATTAACCGGCTGTATTCTTCAGACTGTTTATCACACACAGGAAAATCTCTGCGTTCTCAAACGCTGTGAAAACTGAGCCCTGATCTCACTGCATAATACCTCATTGTATGTACATGTCTTAATAGGCTAACCTTTCATTCGGCTATAAAGCTGTGTTTAAGAGGCTCTGAAGTACAGGCCTTAATGTCGTTAATTATTATTGTCATTTAAAAGGATGAGGGAAATAGTCAGTGGGGAGGCCGGCCTCCATTTCGGGGGGTTTTACAACACCATGCTCCGGTTTATGGCGTTTCCAGTCTCAGGAGAGGAGCCACGGCGACTGGCCTTGAGAAGCCGTCTGCCTGCCATCCTGGCCTCTCTGAGACGTTTCCACTGCCTCCACAGCCTGATGCGGCTGCTCCACGGGAGTGTAAACGTTCTCCTGGTTATGACCGAATACGTGGTAATGTTTATGCTGGTCATCACCGCTGAGTCAGGTTAATGCTGGTCATCACCACTGAGTAAGGTTAATGCTGGTCATCACCACTGAGTCAGGTTAATGCTGGGGATCATCGCTGAGTCAGGTTAATGCTGGGGATCATCGCTGAGTCAGGTTAATGCTGGTCATCACCACTGAGTCAGGTTAATGCTGGGGATCATCGCTGAGTCAGGTTAATGCTGGTCATCACCACTGAGTCAGGTTAATGCTGGGGATCATCGCTGAGTCAGGTTAATGCTGGTCATCACCACTGAGTCAGGTTAATGCTGGGGATCATCGCTGAGTCAGGTTAATGCTGGTCATCACCACTGAGTAAGGTTAATGCTGGGGATCATCGCTGAGTCAGGTTAATGCTGGTCATCACCACTGAGTCAGGTTAATGCTGGTCATCACCACTGAGTAATGTTTATGCTGGTCATCACCGCTGAGTCAGGTTAATGCTGGTCATCACCGCTGAGTCAGGTTAATGCTGGGGATCATCGCTGCTTTTAAAGAAAACAGTGTGAAGTGTTGGCTATGAAAATAACACAGGTAACGGGTTAAAAATAACACAGGTCACGGGGTAAAAAACATCTCCTTGACAAATCTCTTCGCTGCCTGAAAAAATAAAATAAAAGTGCATTGTGGGAATGATTGGGAATGGGAAAACTGAGGCCTTTTAGATTTTCTCAGCTCTTTTGACAGCGAATGGGAAACATAATTATGTTTCTGTAAAAACACAGAATACTGCAGTTTAAGGCTCGGAGCTCTTTAGTAGTTATCATGGCTATGGGGAAAATAAAATGGGCATATTCAATATCATATAAAACACATTTGTCCTTATCTTTCCCTCAACTCTTTTAGACATGAAATGTGTACACGTTCTTAACGTCGGAGGGTTAGGAATTAAAGTGATATGCCTTCATTAATTCTGTTTAAATGAGTATAAACTGAAAGAAAGGTAAAGAAACGTGAAAGAATGGACAGGGACCTGAATGATAACTATCGCAGCAGGTGTATATGTAATAACATTGACCGTGTCGGTCTGTATTTGTAATAACTATATTGCAGTGACTGTGTTGGTCTGTATTAGTAAGAACTATTGCACTGACCCTGTCGGTCTGTATTTGTAATAACTATATTGCAGTGACTGTGTTGGTCTGTATTTGTAATAACCGTATTGCAGTCACTGTGTTGGTCTGTATTTGTATTAACCGTATTGCAGTCACTGTGTTGGTCTGTATTTGTAATAACCGTATTGCAGTCACTGTGTTGGTCTGTATTTGTAATAACCGTATTGCAGTGACCGTGTCGGTCTGTATTTGTAGTAACTGTATTGCAGTGACTGTGTTGGTCTGTATTCGTAATTAAGCTGTGGGAAGTCCTGAGTCAGGGATTACACACCCTGGAATGTGACTCTATCAGAGCAGGCCTATCGGTGAAAGAGCTGGAGTACTGAGAACCTTCCGTGGCTATAATCACACAGACCCCGTGATTTGTAGTCCGCACCCGATGCCAAAATGGCAGGTTGTATTAGGAAAGATAACTGGATACTTAAGTGTCTCTTTCTCCTCCTAGTGCTATCTAAATGCACGTTGTAATGAATTAAAAGTTAATACCACTGCATAACATTCTCCTTTTCTTTGAATTCCTTTGGAAATAATTACAAATTAAATCCAATTAACACGCTAGGGTTCACATTTGTAATACTCTTACAGTGCAGTGCAGTAGAGAATAAATTCTTAATTGGACTGGAGACAATTAGTGCGATTAATCCCCTTAGAATTCAGAGCACACTGTAGGATTAAGGCAGTATTGCCTTCCTTTGTGTCTGATGAAAGGTTTTTGCCATTTCTTTTGATTCTCATCTCAGTTACTGGAGTACGAGTTTCATTTTGGTCCACACTGTTGTCATTGCTGTAACTAGCATCATATTACAGGTTGTGTGACCTGGTGCTTGTTTATACCAATGAGAAAAAAAGATGTAAACTTTTAATTTTGTAAAATAAAATATCACAAAAATCAAGTCAATTCTTAATGTTGGATGGTACTTTGGTTTATGGTGGCAAAAAACCAAGTATATAATAATAATAATAATAATAACAACACCAACAACAGGCCTACCTGCTTTTTCTAGGTTTTCTATTTCATTTCTCAGACTGTCTGACATAAAAAGTGCCTCAGAACGTTGAACCTTTACCCACAGCTGAAAGAATTCAGACAGAACTGTGTTTCTAAAGTGACTGTTGGCTGGCTCTCTCAGAAATCGATGGATGGATTTATTGATCGCTGCAGAGGTCGGCGTTAGATTCTTTTTCCCCCCCCTCCTCTTTCTTGTGTGTGTCTCGGACGAGCAGCTTACTTATGCCTGGCGGGGGCAGGGGTCAGAGCTGGGGGGGGGGGTCAGAGCTGGGGGGGGTCAGAGCTGGGGGGGGCAGTTACTGCAGTCCCGTCTGACGGGAGACGTGGACCTGAGACTCTCCTTTTCACCAAAGCGTTCTGGCGGGGTGGGATCTCCGCTCCGGCCCCTGAGTCATGTCTGTGGCATTGCATTGTGGGTAGGAGGATGGTGGGAGGAACGAGGCCGGGGCGGTGGGTATAAACAATGGCTCAGTGTGCCAGGATGAGCGTACAGTCACACTGCCCTTTTCCTGATCTCTCATTCATCTTTTCATCACTCCATTTGGGGTTTTTTCTCTCGTTCTTTCTCTCTTTCTTTCTGTTCAAAGGCTTGCTATCTTTTAACCATCAGAGGATTGTGCCCTTGAAATTACTGTATCCTGTGTCTGTGTGTGTGTGTGTGTGTGTGTGTGTATGCGTGCGTGTGTGCGTGTTTGTCCTATAATGTGAGCATATGTATATTCATTTTCCTCTGAACTTGATAGTATCAAAGGTTCACTTGAGGCAGTCTTGACAAGAAGTCTGTCGGTATTTTACATAATTGTGTAATATACTGTATCTTCAGTACTTCTAAATTAAAATAACTTCTTTAAGGTTATAAAAAGTGATCATACAGTATATCATTTTAATCCCTGGTTAAACGCTTATTTGGACATTCCAGGCACGTACCGAGTCAGCAGCCCTTTCCAGTTAGAAATGCTTGGAACGTCCAACTTTTCTTGCGGGTTTTCTTTTGTCATCGCACCACCCCGGTGCCCTTTAAATGACTTAAACACATAGCTGGTGCTGCGTCCTGCAGCTGCTGAGCTCCCGGCCGTGGAGGAGCAGAGCGGCCGGGCCACAGCTGTACGGCGTCTCACTGAGCGAGATTCCAGAGAGAGACGGGACTCCAATCTGCCCCGCGATCTCTCCCAAGCGTCTCTTAAGTGCAGCTCCTCCCCACAGGCAGCCACGGCCCAGACGCACGCAAAACAAACAATAAAAAACTGAACGAAACGTTCGAGGGGAGGGCGGCGGGGGGGGGGGGGGCGGGTGGATCAAAGATCAATAAAGGTGGAGTAGACGTGACCCCCCACTCCCCCCCTCTCTCCCCTCCATCCCTCGGCTTTCCTTTCCGTGGTAAATACATGCATTTAAATCAGGTGCAGGGAGCCCCGGTAACAATGACAAACGATGTTGTATGTAATTTTTTTCTATTAACATAAAGTAATATACACTGAAGGACACTAGTCTATAGAGAGAGTTAGTGGCTAATGTTCCATATCAGATGTGGACAATGTCAGGACTGAATACAGATTAGGCAGTGTCCTTCTCTCCCTGGGGGAATTAAGGTTTGACACAGAATTGGCTGCCAAGTGTATTATTATATCTTGCGGGTGCCAGTCCTGTCTTGCCTGGACTGTTAACCCTTCTTCTCTCTTGGACGCCCCCTTCCCCCCCTGCTCCACCTCCTCTGCAACTTCAGAGCAGAGACCCCCCTCCTTCTCCGCCCCCTCCTCTCCCAGCAGAAATATCATATGCCTTTTACTCAAAGAGTGGCTTCTGTCTAGCCTCTCTACCATAAAGGCCTGATTGATGGAGTGCTGCTGAGATGGCCGTCCTTCCAGCAGGTTCTCCCATCTCTGTGGAGGGCTTCTGAAGCTCTGTTAGGGTGACCGTTTGGTTCTTGGTCCCGTCCCTGATCGAGGGCCTTCTTGCCCGGTTACTCAGTTTGGCCGGATGGAAGAGTCCTGGTCGCTCCAAACTTCTACCATTTCACAATGACTGAGGCCACGGTGCTCCCGGGGACACTAAAAATCTTTAGAAATGGTTTTGTCCGCTTGCCCTGATCTATGGTCTCTCGAGAGTTCCTTGGACCTCAGGGCTTGGTTTGCAGCCACTCTGTCGGTGTGCTCGGGGTGGAGGAAAGATCACGGGGGAGAGTGGGACACTCCGTTTCGGTCCTGTGCTCACCTCTCCGAAACGGCTGCGGTTTGTGGAGCAAAGCTTTGGGGTTTCAGCCCCGGGTTTCCTTCTGATCAGTCGCGTGTGATGACCTGTTTTTAGCACGTTTCACACTCCGGCTGTGTGGGCGCTTATCGGAAGCAGCTTGAGCTGACAGGGTGCTAGTTGTGCCTTTGTGGGCGCTGATCTTAATAACGGTTTCTAAAGATACCTCTCCCCCATTAGACCTCAGCCTGTCCGTACCGCAGCGCGCATATGGAGAACGAATTTACCGTTCTGCCTCTCCAGCCTCCAACCTGAGAATGTGGAAGGAAGCGGGGAGAAATCCCTGACTGAATGAAACGTATAAAAATGTCGGTGGAAGTTGACAGTGCATCTGCTAGACTGATTATGGAGTTGTCACTCCGTTCATGACTGTGGTTATACTCTGCCGTGATTGCAGCTCGAGGGAGAGGGAGAGAATAAAGGAGATGTGTGAATTCAAACTAGCAGAGTTTGTTGGCACTCCAAGGTCAAAGCAGCGCAGGAAAAACACTGAATTTCAGCTCCAGCGCTGCGCTCGGTTGCTGTAAACCAGAAAAATAATAATAGTAGTGTAAAGAAGTATGGAAGAAAAGACGGTCTTTACTGACAAACAAGAGTGACGACACGCGGGGCCCGGAATGAGCAAACTCCCGTCATGCACCACTCTCGGGCGATATGATGAATTTAGTGCACATGCGAGCTGACAGATTGACGGCACTGGACAACCGAGCCTTCCCACTAATCTCGCTGCAGTGCATTGTGGGTTAATATGGCAGGCAGCCGTGCTTGTTCCTGTGCTGTCAGAAAAGCCAGGCCGGTGTAAAATAAGGGTTTTTATATCCCCCGGTCCAGGGTGCTGTGTTCTGAGCAGTTGGGCTGGGGCCCTTTTCTCCTCGGGCCTGAGCTCAGTGAATACGCATTAGTCCGCCGGGGTCAGAGGGGCCGTGTCTGCGATTCTGTTTAAAATTCATTTTCTGCTTATTTTTCCTTGATACTTAATCTTCAAAAAAAAAAAAAAAAACGGCTGGAAGGACCAGTTTATTTTAAAAGTCTCATTTTTTCATTATATATGCAATGTTTGTATCTGAAGTCTTACACTAATTCATGTCTGAAATTCCTTTGCGAGGCGTTTCTGCTGAAGACCAAAAGTCTGGCCAGCGGTTGTGTTCTGTTGATTTACAATGGAATATTACCATGCTATTCGTATTCATGTTGATATTAAATGTTATTTATGTTATTTTACATATTATATTCATATTATATTTGATTTATTTATTCATTATTTCATTATGTGTTGGTTTAATTATCTGTTAAAATGAATAGGGATAATTCAATTAATGTCGATTTGTCTTTTACTTCAGTGAGCTGTGTATTGAGTTTCCACCAAATAATTTATTTTCTTTAGAAATTTTGTGGAATGTACTTAACATCTGTATTATATTCTTGGGAGCAGTGAAGGCAATGCCTGCAAATGTTTTTCAGCGTTTGATTTCGAGAGAACAGAAAATACATGGACATAAATACGGGTTCAGAAGACATTTTGTAGAAGCTGTCCCCTTGCCAAAGTTAATCAATTTACAGAAATGCATTTCCTGAGTGAACCTGTGAACAAAAAATACTTCATATCAGTTTGACTACCAGATATAGTTATTTAGTTGACATTTATGAACAAACATGTATAGTACAGTGAATGTTTACAGTAATAAAAGGGCGGACAATTTTAATACAAACCGCAGCACTTTCACATACTACTGTACATTTGTTCCATTTATTTTGGATCTATTGGTCATCAGCATTTTGAGAAGGAATATTGGTAAATGGCAAATGGTTGGCATTTATATAGCGCCTTTATCCAAAGCGCTGTACAATTGATGCTTCTCATTCACCCATTCATACACACACTCACACACCAACGGCGATTGGCTGCCATGTAAGGCCCTTGCCTGGTTTTTGTAAAAACGGAAATTACATACACTGCGGCCCACTGCATGTCTTATTGCTGTGTTTACTCTTAAGCAGGGTAAAATGTGGCATCATCACTGATGGCCTGTAGCCTAGGCCTACAGGTGCATGACTGGGACCCGGAAGGTCGGTGGTTTAAGCCCCAGTGTAGCCACGATAAGATCCGCACAGCTGTTGGGCCCTTGAGCAAGGCCCTTAACCCCACAGTGTTCCGGGGGGGGGGGGGGTTGTCCCCTATCAAGCCCAATCAACTGTAAGTTGCTTTGGATAAAAGCGTCAACTAAGTAACTGCAATGTAATGTAAGCTTACAATGAGTACGAG
Source organism: Conger conger (assembly GCF_963514075.1). Classification (NCBI taxonomy): domain Eukaryota; kingdom Metazoa; phylum Chordata; class Actinopteri; order Anguilliformes; family Congridae; genus Conger; species Conger conger. Next base: position 2,785,094 of record NC_083774.1, on the reverse strand, counting down.
CGCTTCTACGGAGACTGCCTGCTTGTAGAAAAACCAGGCATGGCTTACACTGCTACCCAGGGTGTGTGCTATTTACAGTATATCTGTGTGTTTACGGCACACTGCAGCAGTCTCAGAGGCCTACCGGCCTGTACAGAGAGAGACAGCAGGCAGGAGCGGTCAGAGGAGGCTACAGGAGCACCCCTGTGTCTGAGTGCGGTGTGTGAGCGGATGTGAGCGTAGAGACCTGTATGCCGGCTCACAAGAAAGGGGTTCGTTAATGCTCATTAATGAGAGCCCCCCCAAGCCTGGCTCTTTAACCTCTACCGACACTCATTAGCCTGTTAAGACACCGGGCGGTTTGTTTGGTTTCCTCTCCTTGCTGTCGCCCAGTCTGGAGTGACATCGATAAAACCTGCTCGTGTTCACCTCCTCCTCTTCTTCTTCTTCTTCTTCTTGTTCTCCTCCTTCTCGAGATCCCACATGTATTATTCTTGGCCCTTATTGAGCCGGAGAAATTGAGGCGAAAAAAGTTTAATGAGTTGTGGACTCGGGAAGCATTTTAAAGACCGGAATCGCGGTAACAGGCTTTCAACTTGTGTGTGTTTCATCCTGTGTTGTGTTTCAAACTGACAGAACCAAGTCCGGAGGTCTCTTTTCCTCTTTTATCCAGTTGGCTATTTCTGGGCTTGTCTGTCCTCACAGGACTACTGCGTTTCAAAGCGAACAAGAACACATAAGGGTGTCACATCTGTGGTTCTTTTCACACTGCTTTCTC
>NC_083774.1:2776837-2779337 GCF_963514075.1 Conger conger | reverse complement strand
GCATTACACGCTCTTATTTAAGGTATCGAGCTTTATAAAGTCAGGCCCGTCTTTAGGCAATTAGTGAGTAAGTGCACAGTAATAACTGGTCCAGGGAGACCGTGAACAAATGTTTTCACTGGGCAGCGATTGGCTGCCCGCTCCACTCTGCGCTAATTACGTCCAGAGTCCGTTATTTTTCAAACGTTCTGATGCCGTTAACACTTCCTTTGATATTTTTGATTTATCTAATCATCCGAGTAATTGTTTGTTTGGCTGTTTACAGCTTTAGCGGAGGTCTTGTGATGCTTTTGATGAAAGCGAGAGTGGGGAGGATTAACTACAGGATATGAGGCATAGAATAATAATAATAATAATAATAATAATATTTAACTGACACTTTTATCCAATCTGACTTACAGTTGATTAGATTAAGCAGGAGACATGTACCTTAGCCACTAGGCGACAGGTTGCCCCTGTAGCGAAGTACCCTGTATAAGAGTTTTAAGAGGTGTTGTTGGAAAAGGGTCTAGTTGTGCCAATTTATACTGAGAGTTCTCCATTTCCCTAAGGAGGTGGAGAGTGGAGGTGTCGGTTCAGGATCAGAGTCCAGAGAACACTCTAGAACCTGCTTTTCTCATCACACTTTCCCCAAGAGCACCTGGATATTCCTTTTTACATGATGCTTGATTGCCATTTCTCCAGTTACCCAATCCCCTTCCACAGGAGGTTCTGGATGGCTAACATACTGCATTTAACCTGCTCACATTCCCCGTTGTCCAATGAAAACACAGCCCAGAGTTGCCGACAGGAAGCCGTCGGCATTCCTGGACTCTTATTGGCAGGAAGCGGGGCTCCTAAAGGCCCTGCAGGGAGACGTCCCCCCTTCGTTCCAGCGACGAGCGTGTGACACGCTGACTGACGTCCGTCAGGCGGCGAGCGCGATGGTTCAGCGCGGTTTCTCCGCTCACGCCGTGCGTTTCCTCCGGTGCAGAGTTACCGTCCCGGCGCCCGGCGCCCGGCTCCCCTCCTTCGTGCCGCCCCGGCACTGCTTTTCCACAGACACACCGTCATCACGGAGCGTCTGACTCTCTGACTCCGCTCTCCCTGTCCAAACGCCCGCGGGCTCGGCGCCGTGTTCGTCCGCGTTAAGACCGTCCGCGGCGTTCAGCGGCCGCGTCGAGCGCGGAGCGGGAACGCCGCGGGATCTGGCACGCCACTGCGAAGCGGAAAGCAGACAGTATTCCCGTTTTCCCTCTTAATCCCGAGCTGTAGATTCCATTACACTGACGGTGTGCCAGGGAAGGCTTTCCAGCTATTACACACTTCGGTCTTTAGGTTTTGCAGAGGGGAGCATTTTATATCTCAGGCACGGGATATATCGAAGGCAGGAAGATATCTCAATTTATCATACAGTTTAAGCATTTGTTTCACTCGTTTTGTGCCTTGTTTGGAAGTGTTTAGACATCGGCTTTGATTATCACGATGACATGAAACGATGGCTGAAATGACAATGACCATATCAACTTCCTATTTTGCTTTTGTACATTATAATATTTTGTAATGGGGTGTTTTCTTTTAATAATAATCGGCAAGCAGTCGTCTCACAAATGTTCTGATGAGGACTGTTGTTTGCGTAGCAGATTGTTGTGTAAGTGGGTGAAATACATGGAGGAGAGGACGGCGGATGGTTGAAAATGAAATTTTAAATGCAGCTTTTAAAGGGCGTGAATGATAGGGGTAAATAAGTCGGGAGAAAAAGGCAAGGCAGGCAGACCGTTGCAGTGGGCAATCCGCACTGTGCTCTGTGCGCTAGCATTAGCATTAGCATTAGCACTAGCGCTGACTCTATAGAGGGGGTCCGCTCTGTGCCCTGTGTGCTAGCGTTAGCATTAGCGTTAGCGCTGACTCTGTCGGGGGGGGGGAGCGGTGCAGAGGTTGGGCCTCCTCTGCGGCCCCCAGCAGTAGTTTATCTTGGGCGCAGAGGCTGCGGCCCACGTGCGCCGGGGGGGGGTGGGGGGAGGAGGTTTTTCGGGGCGCGGGGGGGGGGAGCGGCGGACAGAGGCCCCTGGCAGCTGCCTTCCGCCGCACTACTCCATTAGAGGGTGTGCTCACCTTGCAACAACCGGGTGACATCCTCATTTTTCACCCGCGCGCTCCCTCCCCGGCCGCTCCCTCCCGCTTGCGCCAAAGGTGAAGAGGTGCCTGTCGGCCGCGCGGCGCGGAGAGGAGACTAATGCAGCGGGCGAGGCGGAGGATTTCTAACCTGCCGCAGCCTCTCCTGTGATGCCGCGTGTTCGGGGGGCCGGCTGCGTGTTTAACCGCCGCGCCGTCGAGCATGCGAAGCCGTTCGAGAGAAAAAAAAAAGGATTTGAGGTTTGGCACGCGGCCGTCGGTTTCTTAGTCGCCCGTTTATGCGTTTCTGAAGCATGAAAGAGCGGAGCGGGGGAGAAACTCCACGCAAACCTGCCCGCTGGAAAAACAAGGACAGGATATTTTATTTACATATCGCGCATGTATA
>NC_083774.1:2756837-2771837 GCF_963514075.1 Conger conger | reverse complement strand
CACCGTGGCCTGGAACACGCACACACACACACGCACACACACACACACACACACACACACACACACACGCACCGTGGCCTGGAACACGCACACACACACACGCACGCACACACACACACACACACACACACACACACGCACCGTGGCCTGGAACACGCACACACACACACACACACACGCACACACACGCACAGGCACGCAAGGCTTTGCGGCGTCACCCGATTGTTTCAGGCCACCACACCATTCCCAACAAAAGGTGCCATGTAAGCAAAATCATTTTAAATCTGTGAAAAGTGGCAGTTATCTCCTCTGTCATAATAAGAATATAAATTGAGGTGGAATTTTATGATAAAAAATTGAGCTTATCGGACCGTGGTAATCCCCTTATCGTAGACCGGCCACCCTGATAAGGATCCATCGGTTACTGTAATGGATGTGCTAAAATACTTTTTTTTTCTTCCTTTTTTCCCAAACATTATATTTCGGCAAAACAATACAATTAATAACCCGGGAGCACATACATACATACAGACTGCATAGTTTAACCCAACGCACCACCACCGCAGGTAATGGAAGCGTTTGTAATGGGATTCCCAAGTTCTATATGTAAGGCTGGAGGAAAAGTGGTTTTCATCAGTCGTAGATGTAAAAGTAAGCCTTTTAATAAGGGGCTTAGTGCGCGATACCGAGGGTCCGCAGTGTGGATAATCTCTCGATTATTCTCCATCATGGCAGACTAATCTTTATAAGCAGTCTTGATGCCTCTTCCGCACCCTCTCCACACTGGTGAACTCGTAATTGAGCGAAGCATCTGATTGGGCAGAGCCGGGGGTTATGGGTAACGCGCTGGACACGGGGGGGGGTGGGGGGGCGCTGGAACGCCGCGGTATTCCCAGGTTTGGGAGCAGCGGGAGATTCCCGCAGGGGCAACGGAAGCCTCCGGAGACGCTGCCATCGTTAGGCGGGACTGTGCGGAGGCACCTCATCCGTCAGCAGGGCGTCACCGCCCCCCCCACGCCCCCCCACGCCAGCGCTCTCCCGCCCCGCGGAGGATTAGCCCGGCCCACCAGAGGGGCTCTTACCCTTGGAGCTCCGCTGTCCCCCACAAAGGACAGGGCACGGCCCCCTGGGTAATGGGATTGTGTTCCGCAGTGCTGGACGGGGCCTCTGGATGGGGCTCTGGGTGGGGGCTCAGAGTGGGGGCTCTGAGTGGGGGCTCTGAGTGGGGGCTCTGAGTGGGGGCTCTGGGTGGGGGCTCTGAGTGGGGGCTCTGAGTGGGGGCTCTGAGTGGGGGCTCTGAGTGGGGGCTCAGAGTGGGGGCTCTGAGTGGGGGCTCTGGGGGGGGGCTCTGAGTGGGGGCTCTGAGTGGGGGCTCTGGGTGGGGGCTCTGAGTGGGGGCTCTGAGTGGGGGCTCTTGGCGGGGGCTCTGGACGGGTTAAGGGGCCCATAACAGCGCACTGATGGCTGAACTCTCGCTGGGTGACTGGGTGAGTTCATAAACCAACACCCATTGGCCGCTCACGCCCGCCTCCTGCACGTGCGTGAATTCATCATTGGCCGATCTTCAGACCTGTGTCTTTGATTGGCTGAAAAGCATTCACCTGCTCTCAGTGTTTTCATTTTCGTCTGTGTCTTATATTTAGGATTTCATATATTGACAGTCTCTGTAATATTTCATCATTAATATACATCCTTATATTTCTAAACACATTTGTGCTCCAACATTACACAGAGAGGCTTGCAGAACTAAGAATACGTATGAGACACAGTGCAGAAATGGTGGGTGCAGGCACGTTATATTATTTATCATATGAATTATATAATCAGTTCATGTTATACAGGAGCATTGATACAGTAGTGTGCAGACTACAGTACAGAACAAGCTTATGAAATTACCTACAGTGCCTGGTTATTATCAGGCTCTTTATGAATGATGCTGTGAGATTATCGTTCATGTTTGAAGACGATATTGGCCTGCTCTACGATATTGGCCTACTCTTTCTCATTTCAGATACGATTTCCATTGTATCCGACTTTCTCACGCTCAGATATTTGTGAAGTCTATGTGAAGTAAAGGAAGAGGAAATTCAGCTATTACTGTTACACTCTCCTGTAAGGGTCAGGCTTATCTACCGCAGAAATTAATCACATAAACCCACAGCCCCCGCTCCCCAAATTGTGCATGTACACACACACATGCGCCCACACGCACACACACATGCACACTCATACACACAAACACACGCACATGCACACACACACACACACACACACACACACACACACACACACACGCACACTCATACACACGCACACACACACACATATACACACACACGCACATGCACACACACGCATACACACACACACACACACACACACACACACACACACACACACACACAGGATGAAGGCGCACGCATTCGGAGGAGAAAACGCACATGCATGCACACCATATGCCGTATATTTCCAGGACCAGATGACTTTCTGGTCAGTGATTAATCTTTTACAATCTTTTGATATGGGGAAGAAAAAATAGCTGTGGTTGAAGGAATGTTTTGTGATGGTACATGTTGGAAAATATAATTAATCTTTGCTGTGTACTTGCATTTAGAGCATATCAAAGCAGAACTCACCGCCTCCTGCTGGCTTTGGAGAGTGAATACTCTTCTCGGCTTTACGAATCCCCTATATTTCAGTATGCTTCTTGGGCATCTTGGCCGCGCCAAGTGCATCTTCGGAGCACAGAAAGTGAAATCTTCATAATTATTCCGGAGGCAGTGGTGGAGTTACGCGCTGACATTTGTTCTCGGTGTTGTAAGGTTTTCCCGTCTTTGTGAAAAGGCTGTCTGTATCAAAGCTGAATATTCATAAAACAATTGCAGTTGAAGTGATGTTAGCAGGAGATGTAAAATGTCCACGGGGAATCTCTCTTCTGCGCCCAGGGTGCTCCTCACATCTAAAACTTCAAGGACACCCTTTAATTTAAAGATCTACTATAAATGATTAATTTAATATTTATGAATATTTTAAATCTCCTAATAAATTCTCATGTACGCCATTATGAGCTACACGCTTCTGCGAGCGCAGGGCTCCGGTTCTGTTAAAAAAAAAAGGAATTTAAAAAGAGAAGAAGAAGTGTGCGCTTGCCCACACCTTGCGAGTCCCGTCAGACGTGGCTTGTGTTTTTGACGTTTGATTTATGTTCGTATGAAACCATTTTCATGCAAGCCATTATGCAATCTATAAAAAACGTGTGGGTTTGTGAGCGGGAGTGCTGGGCCTGGCACCGCAGTGGTAGCATACCAAGTGGATCTTCTTCATAAATCCCATTATGCTACACATCGCCGCCGAGCTAAAGGTGCCATTGGCTAATAAAGGGAGAGGGAGACGCTGTGAATCCTATTAACGTGTAAAACTGCAGTGTGCTGAACAGATGCTGGGCCCAGCCACAGGGCCCAACACTGACGCCTCTCACACAGCGGTAAATAACAAACACACTATTCACAACACTGTCAACCCCGCAGCCCCAAATACTGACTGACGTCCCCTCGCACAGTAAATAACAAATACACTATTCACAACACTGTCAAACTAGCCACCCCAAAATACTAACATCTCTCGCACAACGGTAAATAACAAATACCGGAACATCGCCGACCCAAAATACTGACGTCTGTCACACAACAGTGAATAAAATACAACGCCATTCACAAAACTTTCAAACCGACATCTTTCACACAACTCAAGAAAATAAAATACAGTACCGTTCAAAACACTGTCCACCTAGCAGCCCCAAGATATAACTCTCTCAAACAGCACATACAACCATTCACCAAACTCACTGCAGTTAACTGACACGTTGTGCAGAAGTTGTATCTAATTGAATAAAATGAGTACTGGAGCATACTTAGGATGGACCGCGTTTGAGTACCGACCTTGTTTATGTGGAATGCAGCCATTCGATTGGTCGAGAAAAACATGTCACGGGTCTCCTGTTGTTTACAAATTAAATTCACTGCACGAAAGCAATTACGCTGACATAAAAGTTGCATCGTCTCGAGTTCAAAGGTTTCCCTTGCTCTCAAAAACAATGTTTATACTAAATCACAATTATTTAATTACCGGAATATACATTTGATGTAATGTTGTAGATTGTCCTCTCCGTGCTCTCCCCTGCTGTTGAACTATTGTACTCCAGCGCAGGTAGCCCGCAGCTCCCAGCTCTCCATTGTTCCAGCACTCCTGTGTACATTAAGTATACATTGTTAAAAATAGATCTTAGCATTTTATTAATACAGGTTTGACCTACAAAGGCTATACAAGCACTTTAATGATTAAAACCCAAAGTACTAAATAATAAATTATAAGAATTTGTAAGAGTCATCCTCTCGAAATTAGCTTAGTGAATTCTCCCCTTATCATAATTAATGGGAGTGGGTGTCTAATACGGGCGAGCGTTATGCGGTGCGGCCGGAGATGGCAGAGGGAGGTCTCCTTATTTCACATTTCAGGACGATTACCTTTAATTTTAATCACGGGAGCCTGACAGGTGAGCGTCCCGGTGCTGGGAGGGGAGGTGTGGTTCCCGGGCCGGGACGGGGGCGAGGTCGGAGTCTCTCCTGCTGGAGGTCGCTCAATGCCGAAGCGCTCGCCGGGAATCTCATCACAACTTCACCGCCACCCCGACTCTGTCGCCCCACCGCCATCCCGCCCGATAGCCAGTCTCCTGTCCTCACATGAACACCCCTCGACCACGGGACTCCCTCCGCAGGATGGCGAGCGTCCCCCGCCTCACGCTGAAACGTCCTCTCGAAAAACACGGTCAAACCGCGTTTACCCCAGCGCTCTCCCAAACCGCCGCTGACGGCATCATTCGACGGTGACGTTTATTCGCAGTTCACCTTTTCTGCTCTCACACGCGTGCGTGTTTACCGATCGGCTCTACTCCGACTTCAATGAATTCCGGGACTGTTTACATTGTCGTTTTTTACTCTCTGGAATGGGGAAAGCACAGGTTTCTAACACTGGAATGGGGAAAGCACAGGTTTTTAACACTGGAATGGGGAAAGCACAGGTTTTTAACACTGGAATGGGGAAGAACAGGTTTTTAACACTGGAATGGGGAAGAACAGGTTTTTAACACTGGAATGGGGAAAGCACAGGTTTTTAACACTGCAATGGGGAAGAACAGGTTTTTAACACTGGAATGGGGAAGAACAGGTTTTTAACACTGGAATGGGGAAAGCACAGGTTTCTGACACTGGAATGGGGAAAGAACAGGTTTTTAACACTGGAATGGGGAAAGCACAGGTTTTTAACACTGGAATGGGGAAAGCACAGGTTTTTAACACTGGAATGGGGAAGAACAGGTTTTTAACACTGGAATGGGGAAAGCACAGGTTTTTAACACTGGAATGGGGAACGCACAGGTTTTTAACACTGGAATGGGGAAAGCACAAGTTTTTAACACTGGAATGGGGGAAGCACAGGTTTTTAACACTGGAATGGGGAAAGCACAGGTTTTTAACACTGGAATGGGGAAAGCACAGGCTTTTAACACTGGAATGGGGAACGCACAGGTTTTTAATCAGGGGAGGCTCAGGCGATGTGCAGGGAGTCCAGGTGCCGTGTCTGTGGCAGCACCGCTCTGTGAGGCCCTGTGAGACAGACCATACGCTGGGCCTGCCTCTCTGAACACACACTGTACGTCAGACGGCTCACGAGGTGTGTGAACCTGTCCTGTGATGCTCCACAGACCGCAGGTCTTTCAGCAGCCGAGGGGCTACACGGCTACTGTAGGCAGCTGCGCTTCCAGAGTGCCAGAGTTCTGCTTTTCCTCTCATCCGAGCGTGACTGAGTATTCACTCTGACTCAGAGCGTACACATGCAGTCTGAACGTTCAACTGTTGAACATCTCTAGAGCAGGGTCACCTGTGTTCATTGGGCCTGTGATTTAGCCCAGTCACTGTATGGAGCTGGGGGTTCATTCAGCCTGTGATTTAGCCCAGTCACTGTATGGAGCTGGGGGTTCATTCAGCCTGTGATTTAACCCAGTTACTGTATGGAGCTGGGGGTTCATTGGGCCTGTGATTTAGCCCAGTCACTGTATGGAGCTGGGGGTTCATTGGGCCTGTGATTTAGCCCAGTCACTGTATGGAGCTGGGGGTTCATTCAGCCTGTGATTTAACCCAGTTACTGTATGGAGCTGGGGGTTCATTGGGCCTGTGATTTAGCCCAGTCACTGTATGGAGCTGGGGGTTGATTGGGCCTGTGATTTAGCCCAGTCACTGTATGGAGCTGGGGGTTCATTGGGCCTGTGATTTAGCCCAGTTACTGTATGGAGCTGGGGGTTCATTGGGCCTGTGATTTAGCCCAGTCACTGTATGGAGCTGGGGGTTCATTGGGCCTGTGATTTAGCCCAGTTACTGTATGGAGCTGGGGGTTGATTGGGCCTGTGATTTAGCCCAGTCACTGTATGGAGCTGGGGGTTCATTGGGCCTGTGATTTAGCCCAGTTACTGTATGGAGCTGGGGGTTCATTGGGCCTGTGATTTAGCCCAGTTACTGTATGGAGCTGGGGGTTCATTGGGCCTGTGATTTAACCCAGTTCCTGTATGGAGCTGGGGGTTCATTGGGCCTGTGATTTAGCCCAGTCACTGTATGGAGCTGGGGGTTCATTGGGCCTGTGATTTAGCCCAGTTACTGTATGGAGCTGGGGGTTCATTTGGAGCCTCGACCTGACGTGAGTTCAAGATGGCAAATGTTCCCGGCAGCAAGCAGTTACTGTTGATTGATTTTGGAATGGATGCGACTTAGGAAAACAATGCCAGCTAGCTTACCTGCGATTCATTTTTTTGAGGTGAGAGCAAATATTGCGTTGATTGAGGTGTATTATAACAGCCAAATAATTGTCCACTTTTTCCCCATCGGCAGCCATTTGTTCTCAGCGCACTAGCTTTTCAAACTGTTTGCTAAGGTTAGCTAATGTTTGTGGCAAACAGAAACATTTTGAATATGTTGGTGAAAGATAGCCGACGTTAGCTAACATTCGGTAACATTTGCCGTCTTAAACATGTGCCAGGAGTATCCCTGGCACTCCAGGGTCAGGGTTGCGTGTCCGTGCAGTGCAGTGCAGTGGCGTGCAGTGGCGTGCAGTGGCGTGAGGCGATATCAGCCATGTTCCTCTGATCCCAGAGATCCCGGCTCCGGCTCCGGCCAGAGCTTCCGCTCTCAGGACCGATGCAGAGATACAGGCCGCCCCTGGTCTGGCCAGATTACCCTTGTCCCAGCAGATTTACTCAAGTGTCTTCAGTTACCCAGCTCTATTATTAGAGACAAGCACTGGTAACAAAGGCTTGTGTTACCGAGGACCATGGGATCGCCTATGGATGCATTCAGATACTTCCCATGCCCGTGTTATGTTCTTTATGGAAAACGGGCCCTTTTCTGGATGTATCTGAGGGGAGCACATTCCGGCTACGGAAAACTTTTTAATTAAATTTGTTTGGGTTTTACAGTTTCCCTTATTTTGGATAATGTATTACCACTGGCTTCAGACTATCTCTGATCTAGGATCTAGGAGTTTGCATTTTAACAAAATAGTGTGTGTGTGTGTGTGTGTGTGTGTGTGTGTGTGTGTACATGTGTGAATGTGCATGTATGTGCGTGTACATGCATGTACGTGCGTGTACGTGTGTGTGTGTGTGTGTGTGTGTGTGTGGGTGTGCACGCGTGTATACATGCGTGTGTGTACATTTGCATGTTCGTGTGCGTGTGTGTGTGTGTGTGTGTATGTGTGTGTGTGTGCCCGCGAGTGTGTGTGTGAGTATGAGTGAGTGTGTGTGTGTGTACACAGTACATACAGTATAACTGTTTGAGTGTTCTATCTCAGATAGAAGGTGGTGTGATTATCAAAGGAGTACTGCAGAACAAATTATCACATTAATCTACAATATTTACTCTCCAGGGTAATATGTTACAATGCTGCTTACATTCCCTGCAGGATTAGCTGTTTTCATAAGCCCACGCTGTATCCTTATGGAGAACACAAGGGCTGCACAGTGATCAGCTGAGGTTGCCTAAAGCCTATGACTGATGTGCAGATCCAGAAAATCAGATCATTAGATAGATTTAGCCAGGACACCGGGGAACCCCCAACTCTTTGCGAAGAGCGTCATGGGATCTGTAATGACCGCAGTTTAACGTCTCGTCCGAAAGACGGGACGATCCCGAGGTTGTAGATTCGCAGATAGGTCCCTACCATTCAACCCTTGACCAGGGTACTTAGAATACCAGAATACTACAGTAGATGACATGGGAGCCGTGTTAGACAGGGTGGGAAGAGAGGAACGCAGGACAACAGAGGATGGGTATGGACAGTATTGATTGTATGCACTCCTCGGCATAATTATGATGATCTGCCGTATGGATGGGCAAACCGTCCTGAGTCTGAAGTGCACTGGCTCTGGAACGGCAGGATGGGGCGTGCGATTCTTCACACCCCGTCCTCCTCTCTAACCTTGTGGCTTTCGCCTTTATTAATAACGTTTTGAGGTGCCACACACACGCTACGGAGTGGAGGGGGGGGGAGGAGAGAGAGCTTTTAAAATAAATGAAATGGAGAATTGTGTAAGAGTGGGATGACTGCAGCGCACCACTTTTGCGGGAGCCATTGAAATCGCTGAATAACTGCGTGGCCTTCGAGTGCAGCTCAATACCATCTGAAGCCTTTTAACTCACTCAAATTAAGTTTAGGTGTCCTTCAGAAGTCCAGGGCCCATTCATCTGCCCCATTGTTGCCACTGAAAAGAGCGGCCCCTCTTAGTTGACTGCTGTAAGCAATACAATATCTATTAGATTAGGCTCGCAGCACTTTGGTCCGGAATAAGGTTGGTTGAACTCAATCATTTAGTAAGGCCGCCATTGTGGCTCTGCGGAGGTGAAAGTGCTGGGCGAACCGGGCCTTTTGTTCCCAGAGTCGCTTTTTTATTTTTATTTTTTTATGTGTTGTTTTTTTTTCCCCTCTTAATTAGATTTCATTTTCTTCACTTTGAATAATAAAGCAGGCAGCAGGCAGATTGGTGCTCTCGTTTAGGATGTCGTGTAAAAGCCCAGGTTATATCTCATTCATTCAAACATGGTCATCGGCCAGGAGATGGAGGGGAAATGAGTCTCAAAATTGCGCATTTAGGCAAATGGGTTCAAAATGGCACATCGGTCAGAAGACTATCAACGGGACCAAGTACTGGCCACAAACACATGAAATGTAATGTTTCACATGTCTGTTCCATCCGTATGGACAAACGCAACAACCGAGGCTGACATTGTAAAGCCAAGCGAACGGTCAGTGACCGTGATATGCATATTTCTTAATAATAAACATGAATTAATTTATATTTATTCTGTGTTATTACAAAATGGAGGGTCGATTTCTTGTACAGATAAGAATGTTATGATGGTTGTGAATGGGTCTTAATGGGTCTACTTGAAAATACATTTTACTTAATGTTAATTGTCGCCTGTTATTTTAAATTATTACCATAAATGACATAAAAGACCAGCTTTCTGTCTGAGTTTTGTCACAGTTGAGCACTCGTGGTTTTTCAGTGGGGGAAAGATGCGGTGGATGAGCTCAGGCCGGGAGCAGGATAGAGCCGGTCTCATGTTTACTGCGTGGGCATTGGGTGTTTAGACCACAGCCTAAAACATCACCCTGCCGTGAGACGGGTTTGCCCCGGGCCACTGCGTGTCCGGCAGGTTTCCTCTCTGCGTTTGAGCAGATCTAATCACAGCCGTTCGCAGCATCTCCATTTATACGGGCTACGACCCCTGATGTTCTGCGCTTATGCATTTAGCCGGTAGCTTCAATTTAATCACCTCTTTTTTCCCCCATTTTACTCCATTCCAACAAACAAACTTGGCAGTAATTATATGTGGATTATTATTACTACAATAGTTATTTTTCCAGCAGTGGGATGTTCATTCTCTCGTTATATCTTTATGGGTATTTCTGCATCGTGTCTCCTGCTCTAGGCTCTGTGAAAGCATTCAGCTCCTCTGAGCTCTGAGCTCTGTGAGAGCATTCAGCTCGTCTGTGAGAGGATTCAGCTCCTCTGAGCTCTGTGAGAGGATTCAGCTCCTCTGAGCTCTGTGAGAGCATTCAGCTCCTCTGAGCTCTGTGAGAGGATTCAGCTCCTCTGAGCTCTGTGAGAGCATTCAGCTCCTCTGAGCTCTGTGAGAGGATTCAGCTCGTCTGTGAGAGGATTCAGCTCCTCTGAGCTCTGTGAGAGGATTCAGCTCGTCTGTGAGAGGATTCAGCCTGTCTGTGAGAGGATTCAGCTCCTCTGAGCTCTGTGAGAGGATTCAGCTCGTCAGTGAGAGGATTCAGCTTGTCTGTGAGAGGATTCAGCTCGTCAGTGAGAGGATTCAGCTCGTCAGTGAGAGGATTCAGCTCGTCTGTGAGAGGATTCAGCTCGTCTGTGAGAGGATTCAGCTCCTCTGTGAGAGGATTCAGCTCCTGTGAGCTGTGGTAGGAGCAGCCTCCGCTCAGACAACCTAATCTTTATTTATTAACAAAAACAACTTCTCTCTGCCCACAAGTAGCTCTTTCAGACTCAGTGTGGAGAAGTGTGGTGCAGAGAGGAGTGTGTGTGTGTCTGCGTGTCTGTGTGCGTGCGTGTATTTGTGTATATGTGTATGCATGTGTGTGTTTGTGTGTGTGGGTGTATTTGTGTATGTGTATGCATGTGTGTGCATGTGTGTATGCATGTCTGTGCGTGTGTGTACTGTATGTGTCTGTGTGCTGGTGTGTGGGTGTATGCGTGTGTGTACTGTATGCATCTGTGTCTGTGGGTGTGTGTGTGTGTGTGTGTGCACGCACACATGGTGGGTTTTAAGCAGTAATTGGTTCATGCTCATTAAAATCCCAACACCTCTTGTAAAATCTCCATAACGAGGGGGATGAATTTTTCATTTACACAAACCGAGTCCATCCACCAAACCCCCGTGTAAATAAAACTTTGGTGACATGACACCAGCGATGGGCTTTGACAAAGAGGAAAGGTGCATTAGAATAAAACCTGGATGGCGATCCCTCAATCTGTCAGCCATGAATATTTCATATTTTTAATGAATCGTCTTTGCGAGATGAACTTTCCCCGTTACCTTCTTCAGGGGCTAACAGCACTGTGGAGACAGGCAAACTCCTCAAGAGGCAGGAGGTAAACTGACTTTGATCTGATCCGTGGTGGAATCGCTTAACCTCAATTGTTCGGCATTAAAATGGGCTGCCTGTTTCTCTTCACGTCTCGCGAGCTGAGGATGCCATGTCTCTCTCTCTCTCTCCCCCTCCCTCTCTCTCTCTCTCCCCCTCCCTCTCTCTCTCTCCGTAGAAGGAGAGGAGTCGTATCGTATGCGCTGCATGGGTTTCCTGCTCTGCAGCAGGGTGATTCACTGTCCCTGTGTGGACCCTAGACTTTGAGCTGTGATTGAAACATCAGATGAGGAGAGCCAGGCCTTTGAGAGAGGCCTCGATTGATGCTCCCATCCCAGGGTTTTTATACGAGTGCTCTGTTTCCCAGTGGAAGGAGTCAATGAGTTGCTGGTGAGGGGGGGATATCTCTGCGTAGCATCAGGGATGCTTGACTGCTCTAAGTTGTTGTATTATAATCAATAGCAAAAGGATTATACCCGTATGGCCGAGATAAATTATTTAAGGCATGACCCCCGGTTTAGTGACTGGTTGCCTTTCAAATTAAATTTTGTGTCAATAATTAATGTGGAGGATTAATCTGAGAACACCTTCAGATGTTGGGAGTACGTGAGGGAGTGTCTTATTCGATATTAACCCGGAGACGGTCCCGGTGCGATGGACATGGCCTTGAGTGGCCGGTCAGCTCTTCCCTTTCGAGCGCCGATGAGGAAACACCCACGTGTCAGCCTTCTTTACTTTTTTATTAGAAGATGATATCATCTGGAGCAGCAGGAAATCATACAGCATATTGTTTTGTAATCAAGGTCGATTCGTGGAAGGCTCGGTCGTACGGGACCAAAGGCTCGCGGCCCGTCGGAGTCCTGAGTGCAGTATTCGTGCCATTACTTCACACAGTGGAGGCGCAGGTGCGCTTACCCCTCCAGTGAAAGGTTGCCTTTGTTTTCCGCCCATTTTCTCCTCCGTCAGTGTCTGTCCTGTGGCCTCTGAGCCATCCACACCTGGGTCGATTACATCATGGTTTTGGGATTCAAATACTTCTCTGTGCTCAATTGATGCTTGCCTGGTACAATTGAGCCAACCAAGAGGACCAGAAGGTATGATGTTGTGAGTTTTTGATGGGTTCCAAGACACCAGACAAGCAAAATAATTGTTTTGATTCAAATAATGTATTTGTTCTTGTGCCATCCACACCCATTTAAAGGCCGCTCTGATGCTCTCACCTGCATGTCAATGGGCACACAGTACTACAGCAGAGCTAGCACTGATTGGAGAAAAGGCCTTCATTAATGACAGCTATTAGCGGTGAGTGCCCGGTTGACCAGCTACCAGCTCAGACAACTCCCACACTGAATTCCAGGTGGTATCCAGCGAATGACACAGTTCAGTTACAAGAGCTGAATATCCTGGCTATACACTGCTGTCACAGGAAGTGCCTTACCCTCCTGCTATGAGTGCCATCGGGTTCATTTCTAAATGATTTTTGCTAAACAGAAAACTAAACGGCAGCATTAATTTGACATCACGATTAGAAGTGTGCATTGGACCACAGTTATGAAGTAAAATACCTTTCTTATTATTTCTTTTTGTTCCTGAAACAGCCCCGCGTGTCCTTCGGCAGACGGTAAAAAGGTGCCGAGTTGATATCTCGGTGTGTTGATGTCTCATTGTGGCTCGGCTCCAGAGTGCAGTGTTGAGTCACACTGCGGCCGTCGAAGGCTTCTCGCATGCCAGTAGGCACACGTTCATGGCGCAGGGCTCTCTGAATCCGTCTCACAGATAAGGTGCCAGCGTCGAGCGCGCCCACGAGAGCGAGAGAGAGAGAGAGAGGAAAACAAACAGCAGATAAGATTCTTTAAGCATTATAGAGCGGGGCCGCCCGTGCCTGCGTGCCCACACCCTGAACGGCGCGCGCGGTACCGGGCTGAGGACGGGCCCAGGATGGGCCCAGGACGGGCCCAGGACGGGCCGGCCCGACGCAGAGCGGTAGAATAATAAAGTGTGGCGGCGGAGAGATGGTGAGGGCAGCTGTGGGGAGACGGAGGGACTCCAGACGATCGCTCATTCCCCGTCTGCGTGTCTGAGCCCAGCGTGGCTCCCCGCTCGGCTCCTGCGCCCTGGTAATTGCGACACATAAGGAAATAAGAAGCCGTATAAAATCAACAGAAAATAGATAGTTTATTAAATCGGGCGGACATGATTTATCGCTCCTTAAACTTGGCGATGGAGGGGAAAAAAAAGAAAAGAAAAAAAAAAATGCCTTCAATTGAAATGAAATTTGTGCTTTGCGTGGGGCTTAAAGAGGCTCCCGTTTCCCCGGCCCTTTTATCACTCGCAGTTAAAGTGAAACTTAATTATTTGTCAGGTGAAGGTTCAGATGATTTCCGCAGCGGCCCAGACGGACTGGAAGTGCTGTAAACGTTATGAGCTGCCAGTGCGTCCGCTGACGGGCGCAGAGCACGCTGTGCAACGCGCACGGAAACACCGCCCTGCTTATACCGCCCTGCTTATCGCCAGGATAGGACCCAAATTAGGATAATTGTAATTGTTATGGATGTGGTTATCAGGAATTAATTTAAACATAGTCATCAAATCAGAGTAGGGAGAAGGAGCTCTGCACAGCTGCGTTTGTGTCGATTATGGGCGATGCAGTGACTTCATGCATAGGTCACACATGGGGCCGTTTGGTTTTACCATTTTACTTTTTTACTTCTCTGTAGTAAAATCTGCATTTGCCAGAGAGCAAAGTTGAGCTGTGCGACCAAGACCCAGGACGAAATGAGAGAGTCGCGTCTTTATGTTCTGATAAACTTTGCACAGGTGGGGATTGCGGGTATTTAAAGTCTAAAAATAGCTGTTTTTCATTTCACTTTGCTGGGATCTGTGCTGTAGCTGTGGTCCGGATCATTCAGGTGCAGGATGTGAGGTAAATAAAGGATGTGGTAACTGCGGTGTACAAACTAAGAGTTTCTCCATGTCCAATTCCAGCCCAACTAAATAAAATATTGTCCTATATATCGTTAAGAAATCTGCTGTGCTTCAGTAATTCATATCCATGACTGATTGCTTTTGTACTTAGTATCAGGAACCCCTTCATTGAGATTAAGGAACCCAAAAGGTTCTGATATATAATTTAAGTGCTTCAGTGTGCAGGCACCCAGTTTGTAATTTTGTGTAGTGTGTTGTAGTTTTGCTGAGGCAAACTCTCGCTTGTTTAAGCTGAATCGGCCTCCATTTTGTAAAAGCACACCCAAGTCGAGGGAGAGGAAGGGTCTCCTTGTTTCTGTGGCGAGTTCCACTTGGCAAAGTCAAAGCAAAGTGTGGAGTTTGGCTATTCTCAGATCCGATGCCCCCTACACGCAGGCAGCCAGACACCTCTCCAACTGCAGTGTGTGGGGAGAGTGCTCCATGAAGGAGAGGCCTAATCTTACCTGCTATCATTTCCTGGATGACCTCTGCTTTCAGCGCATGATGGATTATCTTCAGCTCCTGGACATTAATTTTCCTGCTCGTGAAAAAAAAAAGGATCTTTACTCACAAGTAGGAGGTGTTGGTGCTGGGTAATTTTATGAAACAACAACACAACGACGGAAGTAACAGTCTGTGTGTACTGTTATGGATTTTCGGGTTTAACTGAAAGAAGCGAGTACGTTTTAACAGGTGCTTTATTTTTGACGGTTCACAACTTTGATACCGTTTTAAACACTCTAAAATAAATGATTTTGTGTTCAGTTGTCCTAACATATGCAGAAGTGTAGGTTTGTTCTTTTTTCACAGATATAAATGTAT
>NC_083774.1:2741837-2746837 GCF_963514075.1 Conger conger | reverse complement strand
CATCCGTACTGTACACACACACAGGAACAGGGCAGCCTGGAATGTGGCGTGTCACCCCTTTGTTGCGTACAGTCCACCAATCCAATGTGGAATATACTGTAACCTGCAGTATAATTATACAGCATAGCACCGGTGTGATATTCAGCCACGGACTCCCTTCATGCTCAGGGAGCCCCGGTCTGTGTAAACAGTTGTTCTGTGTTCACGGCGCTCCTCTGAGTGAAAGGGCAGAGGGGCGTTTCTACACTGTCATTTTTAAAGGCGGCGTTTCTTTATTCCGTTTTCTTTCCCGTTCCCCACCTTGCTGTTCATCTCTGTGATAAGCGGGGGTAGGTGGACTCCTCGCCCCTCTGTTTTATTAATGTGCGCGGAGGAGGGGGGCCGGGGGGGAGGAGGGGCGGGGGGGGACCGGGGACCGGGGGCAGGGGGCGGGGGGGGGGGAGGTATTAGCGCTGCTAGCAGGGACGGACGGTGGGGAATTGAGTTTGTTGATTATAACTTGGTTTTGTTTATACAAGTTCCCTTGTTCACAGCTGCACAGTGTTTGCCAGGCGGGAGGGAGAGGGCGGGGGGCGCGGGCGGGTGGGGGGGGCAGCCCTAGAGAGCACAGCTTTAGCCGGGCTCCTGTGTTGCTGCATCATTACCTCGCTCCAAACAAAGTCCCCTTGTTTCCGTGTCAATAGCGGATGAAAACGTTATTGGGGCTGGGAGAGCCGCAAGGCCTGGCTGGGCTGGGAGAGGCGCTGGGGCTGGAATAGATTTATGAAATGAACCATTTCAAATGGCATCATCTTCCCACCAGACTGAGACACACCTTTCATAAATCATCGTAAGGCAGCAGAAAATAGAACATTTGTTATTGTGTGTTGTGTGTACAGTATGTGTGTGTGTGAGAGAGAGGGAGCGTGTGTATGTGTGTGTGTGTGTGTGTGTGTGTGTGTGTTGCATGTCTGATGGGAATGTTCATGCATTACTGTACCTGTTTATGTGGGAGCGAGTGTCTGTGTGTGCGTGTGTGTGCGTGTGTGTGCGCGCGTGTGTGTGTGTGTGTGTGTGCGCGCGCGCATGCACTCTGTAATTCTTCGCCCTTTTTGTGAATATGAGAAAATGATCTATTACTGACCTGTTTGGACTCATACAGACTGAACACGCTCTCTGTGCACTGTGAGAATTGCACTGGATCTACTGATACGATTGTATTTTTCCATTGTGATTCCAAAATCCATTTGTGAATTAAAACTACCACTGTCATTTTATGATAATTTTACTCGCTGATAGAGATTGTCTTGTACTACATTGCTTTTCATGTGGAAACGAATCATGCTATATTATGTGAAGGTAAATTTGAATGTAAAAAATATATATTTTCTATAAAAACTATGACTCCCATTAGGAAAAAAAAATTGGCTGTGCGTCTGATCAAAACATCGTCAGTTGTACTTTTAAATTGAACTTACATTGTAAATTACAACTTAGTTAATCCTCATAGAAATACCATCAAAAAAAAATTAAAAATAAAATTAATCATGAATCATGAATTAAAGTGAAATCAAAATGAAAGGATTGATCTATCTTTCTGTCTGTTGATCAGACTATTCCCTTCCTCACCAATCCCACTTGTGTATTTACATATTACCATTTTATCATATATAATGATCATGTTCATGTAGTAACATTAATGTAAAAACATCGGTGAGGTCTGACTGACCTTTAGTGAAATGGCGGTTGACCTCCTGCCTGCAGTGGCTCCACCCCTCCGCTGTGCGGGTGTGTCCAAGGCTGCTTCCATTCCAGCTGAATTCCTGGGTTATTAAATTGTTGTGTGTTTCAGTCTGTCAGTCAGAGATAATTACTGCGGTCACTTTGAAGGTGGAGCCCTGGCGACGGCAGAAACGGATCCTCTTAAGTGGGGCTGACACTTCTGAGGGCAGGTGAAGCAGCCAGGGGGGATTGTGGGGGATGGGGGGGGGGGGAAGGGGGGGAGGGGGGTTGAACCCCAGGATAAGACATTAATCTCCTCGCTCTTTCTCCCGGACATGATGTGCTGATGTGCATATTCCTATATTCAAAGAACCAAATGGCAGCTACCTCAGACAATAAACACAGGGATAGTTCTGGTTAGACGGTCAAAGGACTCATGAATCTACTCAGGACCAGTGAGTCTTCATGTGCTGTACAGCGCTCATAGATAGAGTTTTCCTGGAGGTTCTTGTCTAATAGATTCTTGAGAATTGACTGTGAGCCGGAGAAGGTATTTCCCAGCCTGGTCACTCACGTCATCGGTGTGAGATAAACTGCTGAGAACAGCCCACAGTCCTTTCACCTGACTGACAGGGGTGCAGTTAGACGCAACGGAAATGTGCTGAGCGCGGTGCCCTGATCTCCTGCTGTGACCAGTCTACTGTCCTCCTGGTGGAGTGCAGGCCCCAGGTCAGTGGAGAGTAGGCCCCAGGTCAGAGGAGAGTAGGCCCCAGGTCAGTGGAGTGCAGGCCCCAGGTCAGTGGAGAGTAGGCCCCAGGTCAGAGGAGAGTAGGCCCCAGGTCAGTGGAGAGTAGGCCCCAGGTCAGAGGAGAGTAGGCCCCAGGTCAGAGGAGAGTAGGCCCCAGGTCAGAGGAGAGTAGGCCCCAGGTCAGAGGAGTGTAGGCCCCAGGTCAGTGGAGTGCAGGCCCCAGGTCAGTGGAGAGTAGGCCCCAGGTCAGAGGAGAGTAGGCCCCAGGTCAGTGGAGAGTAGGCCCCAGGTCAGTGGAGTGCAGGCCCCAGGTCAGAGGAGCGTAGGCCCCAGGTCAGTGGACCTTGAGGATCAGGGAGGTAGGCCTGGGAGATGGCAGCCCAGTGCCACCGAACAGCGCCGACCCGATCCTACAACACTCCTGTGATAGTGTCCTCGCCTGCAGGTAGCGTCCTTCAACTGTGGCCCCTGACCCCTGACTCAGCGAGCAGTGGACCCCCTGCTTGTGAGTTTTTTTGGGGGAAGCGGGCAGTGCTGGACTAGAGGGGCCATCCTGAGGCACGATGACGGGCTGAAGGGGGGTGACGGAGAGGTGGACACGCTCTCTCAGGTCCCCCCCCCCCCCCCCCCCCCCGACCCGTCTGTCCGTGAAACAGCAGCGGGCGCGCAGACGGAAATAGGACCTGCGATCAGATAAGCCCTTATCATAATGAAGGCAGAGGCTAATGCCTTACAATGCTCAATAAAGTAATTGCCCTGCCCTGCTCATTTAGCCTCCCCGGGCCGGGAAGAATAGCACTGCACCCAGACACTCTTTATAAGGGCATTAGCCATCTCTAGAGCACTGTGTGCTGTAAACCCCATTTTCATACTGCGCGTGCGTGCGTGCGTGCGTGTGTGTGAGTGTGTGTGTGTGTGTGTGTGTGTGAGAGAGAGAGTGTGTGTGCGTGTGTGTGTGTGTGAGAGAGAGAGTATGTGTGCGTGTGTTTGTGTGTGAGTGTGTGTGTGTGTGTGTGTGTGTGAGTGAGAGAGAGAGAGTGTGAGTGTGCTGGATCTCTGTGGAGGTGCTGCAGTGGGGTGTCTCTGTGTTTAAAGAGTTTGGCCTCTGCGGTCCCTGTGCCAGGAGGAGGTGGGCAGGGAGTGGCAGGGAGTGGCAGGGCGTGGCAGGGTGGAGATGAGCGGGGGCAGGGCGTGGCAGGGCGTGGCAGGGTGGAGATGAGCGGGGGCAGGGCGTGGCGGGGCGTGGCAGGGTGGAGATGAGCGGGGGCAGGGCGTGGCAGGGCGTGGCAGGGTGGAGATGAGCGGGGGCAGGGCGTGGCAGGGCGTGGCAGGGCGTGGCAGGGCGTGGCAGGGCTAATGCTGAGTGTCTCAGCCTCTGAGGAGCGTTCACACAGGGCTTGGCAGGAGACACGGCCATCAGCCAGAATGGCCCTTTTCCGCAGATTATTCCCATCCATTGTGGGTTAGAGACAAGGATTTAATTTATTCCTCAGAATATGACCCCATAAAAATTTTTATAGAGCAATAATGAATGCTGGAATAATGATTGTTTAAATTATATTTCCGGAATTTAGCCCCTAAAAAAATGCCACGATACTGTATGACCACGTTCTTTGCACTTTGCATTTTCAAATTGGAGAGAGGCTTAGTTTATAAGTTTTTTGGTTTAATTTTAAATGGTCTTAAAATATTTTCTTCATAGTTGTTGTTATTACCGACTTTGGCAGATATTATGCATTTATATTATGACTTCTTTGTAAAGTGTCCAGTTTTCTTACAAAGTTAAATATGTTTATCCTCTGTTTCCATTCGTTACCAAATAATAAAATGGCCAAAGAACAGAACAAAGAAACAAACAGTCCATTGGTGCCTTTGTCACCGAAATTAAATGTTATTTCCACTGCTGTCTATGTGCTAATATATACAGTATTTTTACAGTCATAAACATATTCAAACAAAACAAATTTGAATATGTAGGGTCTTTTTTGGTTAAGAAGTGTTAAACTGGAGTTATTTGTCAGTAGTTTAAAAAAGTAGTACGTTTTTACGTCACATTTGCGTTGCATGGATACAATTATTATCATTATTTTTCATATATTTTCCTATTTAAAGCGACTGAGGCGTATTCTCTGAGAGAATAGAAACCAAAGCTGAGGGATTGGTTCGATGCGCCAATTTTACCAGTTTTACTTTGTCCATCTGGCCAACAAAAAAAAAACGTTTTATTGCCTCCTTCTTTGTCTAATTTTCATCAGACAATAATTTCTGTTTTAACGTGCACTGTTGATGGAATATCTTACGCTGCTTCGCTTTCACATTACATGAGTCCAAACAGCTCCACAGTATAGTGTTCATGAAGTGTCAGGTTAAATATTTAAGACTCAAACTTGCAGCTCCTGGCTGTGACAGGCCCGTGTGGGACTCAAACCTGCAGCTCCTAGCTGTGGCACGCCGGAGTGGGACTGGAGCCTGCAGCTCCTGGCTGACAGAGCAGTATGAGACTCAAACCTGCAGCTCCTAGCTGTGGCACGCCGGAGTGGGACTGGAGCCT
>NC_083774.1:2714337-2736837 GCF_963514075.1 Conger conger | reverse complement strand
CGCGTGTGCGCTGAGGAGACGGCGCTATAAAAAGACCGTTTAAAAACGGACGGAACGTGGCGAGCGGCTTTTCAGAACAAAAGGGGGCAAAGCCTTACTTCCTCTGTGCTCACGACTCCTCTCGTGCTCCTGAGAGAGAGAGGGAATGAGAGAGAGGGAGAGAGAGAGGGAGGGAGAGAGGGAATGAGGGAATGAGAGAGAGAGAGAGGGAGAGAGGGAATGGGGAGAGAGGGGGAGAGAGAGAGAGAGGGGGAGAGAGAATGAGGGAGAGAGAGAGGGAGAGGGAATGAGAGAGAGAGAGAGGGGGAAAGAGAATGAGAATGAGAGAGAGAATGAGAATGAGAGAGAAGGGGGGAGAGAGAGATGGTAGAATGAGGGAGAGAATGAGAGAGAATGAGAATGAGAGAGAGGGAGAGAGAGAATGAGGGAGAGAAGGAGAATGAGAGAGAAGGGGAGAGAGAGAGAGAATGAGGAAGAGTGAGAGAGAGAGAGAGAGAGAGAGAGAGAGACCCAGCTGTCGTTCCCTCTGGGATCACACAGCTGCCAGGGCTGTTAATGATGGTAAATTCATACATTTGGGCCCCTCCCCCTTCCCACAACCCTAACACCCCCACCCCCACCCCCACCCCCACCCCCCGCCTCCTCCACGGCTCCCTCTCCACATCTGGAGGGAGGGCTCCTAACGCCCAGCCTCCTCCCCATCTGTGAGGGACCGCCGGAGCCCCAGGCCCCTGCACTCCTCCCGCTAAACGGTGGAGCGGGGGGCTTCCCGACGACGCGGGAACTTAACGAGTGATTAAGCAGCCTCGCACAAGCGCTGTCGCGTTAGTGTCATTCCGGGGGGCGCCGGGAAGGGGGCTCTTTGACAGAGGAGGAGGGAGGGAGGGCTGGTTGACGGGGGCAAGGGTGTGTAAGTTTGTAAATAAAGGAGGCTTAAACAGATGTTAATAACCGCGCCGGGAGACGGTCGCTCTGCCGTTCCTCGACGCTCGTAAACAGCGGTCCACTTTGATTTCGCTCCGTCTCCTCGTCCCTCTGATCTCCGCCGTGCGTGCCACCAGTCACAGATCGTCCTCTCCAGCGTCATTATCCCAGAAGAGACGTGTGTTTCTTTAACTTTCCGCTCCTTCACATGTAACGTGTAAGATATCCGCCTGTCTTAGCGGACGGATAAACCCTGGTTATGAAGATTAAGGATTAAGGAAATTATGTACACAGACCACCAATCAGGCTTTTTTCCTTTTCTGCTCTGCATAATTATGAAGTTCATCATATGGACGTATGTTCTCATTTCAGACAAAATCAGTGTCAGTTCCTTCAAGCAGTTCTGTGTATGAAAAATACTCTCTTTCGCTGGAGGACGATTACACAGTGGTTGGGAATTATTGCGGGAAGAATTTTCAGTTTTTTTATGAAATGGCGTTCATGTGCGTTGCCATGTTGTAATTACTGATGTGCTCAAAGTGTGTAGTTATCTGTAGCTGTGTGCATTGTGCACTTTAACAGGGCAGTTTTACCAGTTTTGTGTTTCTTTGTCACATGACAGAGCCTGTATAAGAATGAGTGGAGCAGCTGTTGATTACGAGCGAGTTGTTTTGTGTGGGGGGGTGTTTTGGAGGATGGCACGTGTGTTATGCAGAAGTAAATCCGGCTGAAATGCGAGATGAAAAGTGCTTGTGTGAGTTGTGTAATGGATGCTCGGAGCCTGGGGTTGAGTGCAGTCCCAGCTGTAGACAGAACAACATCTCAAGGGACGGCTATAAAATTCCCCAGGAAAGGTCAATATTTTACACCCCTCTTACAAACTTGAAATCCATTTAAAAAGACCTCTTTAGTGTGTTTAAAATAGAACTAACTTTAATTTTATACCTTAGGTTTGCAAATGGGCTTTTATAGAGCAGTCATTAATCACCTTGTGTGAAGGAGTTAATGGTAACGGGAGTAAATATGTAGGTTCGACTCCGCGCCGTGTTTGTTAGCGAGCGCGCGGTAAACGGTTAAACACGGCGGTGTGTCCCGTGTCTCACCTGCCCCAGCGCGAGAGGAGGCGCGTCTCCCTCCCGGAACCCGGCCCGGACCTCTGCACCGGCTGCTCCCGCTCATCCTGAAACACAAAGGCGGGACTGTCGGCCCAAGCTGTATTGCGCAGATTAGACTCCTCCCACTTTCAGCCTTTTCTCTAAGTTATTAAAAAATGGGGGAGAGCGGGTTTAAAAAAAAAAAGAAAAAGTGACCGTTGGTTTAGCGGGCTTCCCCCGCCTCTCGCTCGTGAATATCTAAAAATTCTAATTCCACTTGAGCTGCTTGTCAGGAGGGCGAGGTGTCATAATGGAGAGCACTTGGCTTACACCCCCTCTTTCCCTCAGACGCTCCAACTCCCCTCCCTACCACTCTCTCCCTCTCTCTCTCCCTCTTTCCTCTCCATCTCCCCTCCCTACCTCTTTCTCTCTCTTTCTCTCCCTCTCTCTCTATCCCTCATCTCCCTCTCCATCTCCATCTCCCTCCCTCTCCTTCCATCCCTTTCTCTCTCCCTCCCACCCTCCTTCCTTCTCTCTCTTTCCCTCTCTCCCTCTCTCCCTCCCTCTCTCTCCCTCCCTCCCTCCCTCCCTCGCTCAGGACATGACAGTGGGGAAGGATAAGGGAAGAGTAATTATAGTTCACTGGGGCTGCCAGGTGTGATAAATGAGTAATCAGGAAAGGGGGAGCGCCGGGTTCTCAAAGGGGGACTATTAGAGTGTTATCAGCTGCAGGCTGCGATATTGTGCCCAGCCTGGGACAGGGGCCCGTGTGGAGCTGCTAACCCCCGCCCCGGCCCCCCGCCCGGCCCCCGCCCTGGCCCCCCGGCCTGGCCCCCCGGCTCCGCTCCGCCCCAGGCGGGGGTGCTGTCGTTAACCCCGCGCCCGGGGCGGCGGGGCCACCGGTGGTCCTCCTCTTCCTCCTCTTCCTCCTCTTCCTCACGCTGTGTATCGGCTCGACTCGTCCCGTTCACCGGTGGTCCTCCTCTTCCTCCTCTTCCTCACGCTGTGTATGGGCGTGACTCTTCCCGGTCAGCGGTGGTCTCTCCTCTCAGGTCGCCCTGCTCACCCTGGGCTGTTCCTCAGGGTCACACCACACTGCCGCATCTGGCCTGTGTGCTCTCTTTGTGTTCTTCAAGACGTCCACTGTGATTATATTACACCGACACACACATATACACACACACACACACACATATATATACACACACACACACACACACACATATATACACACACACACACACACACACACATATATATACACACACATATATACACACACACATACAGACATTTTATTTTTTAAACAATCGAGCCATGATATTTCTCAAACATTGTCCACGATCTAATTAATTCCTCGAACACCCAAGAGAGTGAAGGCGTTTCCGTCTTGGGAGTAAAAGATTGCATTCGGTGCCACCTTGTTATCTCAGTGTTTTGTGTAATTTTCTGTAAAAAACCCCCCAAAAAAACACATTTACACATCGGGATGTATTATTAAACATTATATAATTATATTAATTATACACATATGTATTATTAAAGCACATCAGAAGAACACTGAAACAGTGAGTGAGCGTCCGTACGGGATGGGGTGATCTCCAGACCGTGTTCCCTCCCTCCTGCAGACCGTGCTCCCTCCCTCCTCCAGACCGTGTTCCCTCCCTCCTGCAGACCGTGCTCCCTCCCTCCTCCAGACCGTGTTCCCTCCCTCCTGCAGACCGTGTTCCCTCCCTCCTCCAGACCGTGTTCCCTCCCTCCTGCAGACCGTGTTCCCTCCCTCCTCCAGACCGTGTTCCCTCCCTCCTGCAGACCGTGTTCCCTCCTTCCTGCAGACCGTGTTCCCTCCCTCCTGCAGACCGTGTTCCCTCCTTCCTCCAGACCGTGTTCCCTCCCTCCTGCAGACCGTGCTCCCTCCCTCCTCCAGACCGTGTTCCCTCCTTCCTGGAGACCGTGCTCCCTCCTTCCTCCCCGTGTTCCCTCCTTCCTCCAGACCGTGTTCCCTCCTTCCTCCAGACCGTGTTCCCTCCTTCCTGCAGACCGTGTTCCCTCCCTCCTGCAGACCACGCTCCCTCCTTCCTGCAGACCGTGCTCCCTCCTTCCTCCAGACCGTGCTCCCTCCTTCCTCCAGACCGTGTTCCCTCCTTCCTGCAGACCGTGCTCCCTCCTTCCCACAGACCGCAGGCGCACATGGTGGTGCCAGCCTTGTGTTGAAGTGGCGACAGGGCCAGTCAGGTGTGGCTGTGATACCGGAGGCGTAGGGCTGGTACAATGGAGGAGGAGAGGAGGGGGAGGGAGGGAGGAGGAGGAGGAGGTGGGGTGGGGGGGGGGGGGTGAAATCTAATTTCATTGTAGTTAATGGCGAGGAAAGAACGTGAAAGAGGGGCTTTCTTATCAACCCCTGAGAAGTGAAAAAAGGGGGGGAGGGTTGAGAGGCGTTTTCGTTTCGGAGCAAGACATGCTCCATTTACCGTTCCACTAACATTCCTCACCGGCTCTGAGTCTTTTCCACGCCAAGACACGACGTGGGGGCGGGGGGGGGGGATGGGGGGGGCAGGGAAGGGACAGGAGGAGTGAGAGAGCAAGGCACAGAGGGATTTTCCACAAGGACAAACAAGGTGGCATTCTATCCTCAGTGACTCGTTGTTGCACATTTCCCAAGGTGAGGAGGATGGGGGTACCCCCCCCTCTGTGCCCCCCCCCTCCCCCTCATCTTGAGGCTGACCTTTCCAGTGTTGGCGTCCTGCGTCTCGTTTTCGTTTTGAACGACGCCTCAAAACCACGCACTGGGGTGTACTTCACGCCCCCTCGTTAGCAGCTAGCGGCGTGCTACAGAGAGGCGTCCGCTCTTTCGTCCGGAGCGATGTGGGGTTTTGTTTTGAAAAACAGAGGATGAATTTGCAGCTGTTTTCAAGCAGCCTCTTGAGTTCAATCAGCCGCTCGAGTGCTTCAGCTCAGCGAGGGAGCGACTGGCTTTCACACGCATTAACACACATGCACACGCATTCACATGATTTCACACCCATTTACACACTTTCACACGCATTTACACACATTCACACGCATTCACACGCTTTCACACGCATTAACACACATGGACACGCATTCACACGATTTCACACCCATTTACACGCTTTCACACGCATTTACACACATTCACACGCATTCACACGCTTTCACACGCTTTCACACGCATTAACACGCATTGACACACATGGACACACATTAACACGCATTAACACGCATTCACACGCTTTCACACGCATTAACACGCATTGACACACATGGACACACATTAACACGCATTAACACGCTTTCACACGCATTCACACGCTTTCACACGCATTCACACGCATTCACACGCATTCACACGCATTCACACGCATTAACACACATGGACACGCATTAACACGCATTAACACGCTTTCACACACATTCACACGCATTCACACGCATTAACACGCATTAACACACATGGACACGCATTAACACGCATTAACACGCTTTCACACGCATTAACACGCATTAACACACATGGACACGCATTAACACGCATTAACACGCTTTCACACGCATTCACACGCATTCACACGCATTAACACGCATTAACACACATGGACACGCATTAACACGCATTCACACGCTTTCACAGGCATTAACACGTCGCTCTGGATAAGAGCGTCTGCCAAATGCCAATAATGTAATGTAATGTAACACGCATTCACACGCTTTCACACGCATTCGCACGCATTCACACACATTCGCACATGCTCTTAATTGATCAGTACGACAATGTTACTGAATTTAAAATGGGTTAGGAAATATCTACTGATACTAATTCTCTGTGTTTTCTTTTTTCTTTCTTCCATGTACACCTGGACCCAATTTCCCTCCGTCGATGTCCAGGTAAGACCTGAAACTCTCCTCGTTGCCTTACGCACCGTATGCATGGTCATGTGACTGATGCAGCGACCTTCCCTCCCCTCTTAGCTGGAGCTGACCTGTCGTTTCTCCGGAGATAATCTAAATCAAAACGAAAGCTGTGGACAGCATTTCACTCTTTAGGAGTTTTAAATGCCAAGCGTGACGTAAATTGCAAGGCTAACACAGTGGCAGGTTTATATACCCTTTGGAGTTGATCATCTCGTTTAATGATCAGTTATTTTACATGGCTTGTTATACGATATTTTAGACCTTGTAACACGCCTTTGGAGAATGCCTTGTTGTAAATCACTCCACGGTTGGTGAAAACATGTCATAATAAGTGATGTTTTTAGTCTTTGAGAGGGGGGTACTCAAATCCGGCCCTCGAGGCATGCAGTACTGTTGCTTTTTACTCCCCTCCTCTAATCAGGACTGATTTAAACCTGACGCACCAGGTGAGGGTAACCTCTCCACAGGCTGTGACATTGTTGGACTAGGGACTGTCACACTATCACACAGTACTAACCAGCAGCATGACTGACCTTGAAGACCTTGGGAATATTTCATGAAGCAGGATTACTGAGTTAGCTGGATAACTGCACTGAGTAAAACCCACAAAGCAGGATTACTGAGTTAGCTGGACAACTGCACTGAGTAAAACCCACAGAGCAGGATTACTGAGTTAGCTGGATAACTGCACTGAGTAAAACCCACAGAGCAGGATTACTGAGTTAGCTGGACAACTGCACTGAGTAAAACCCACAGAGCAGGATTACTGAGTTAGCTGGACAACTGCACTGAGTAAAACCCACAGAGCAGGATTACTGAGTTAGCTGGATAACTGCACTGAGTAAAACCCACAGAGCAGGATTACTGAGTTAGCTGGATAACTGCACTGAGTAAAACCCACAGAGCAGGATTACTGAGTTAGCTGGATAACTGCGCTGAGTAAAACCCACAGAGCAGGATTACTGAGTTAGCTGGATAACTGCGCTGAGTAAAACCCACAGAGCAGGATTACTGAGTTAGCTGGATAACTGCACTGAGTAAAACCCACAGAGCAGGATTACTGAGTTAGCTGGATAACTGCACTGAGTAAAACCCACAGAGCAGGATTACTGAGTTAGCTGGACAACTGCACTGAGTAAAACCCACAGAGCAGGATTACTGAGTTAGCTGGATAACTGCACTGAGTAAAACCCACAGAGCAGGATTACTGAGTTAGCTGGATAACCGCACTGAGTAAAACCCACAGAGCAGGATTACTGAGTTAGCTGGATAACTGCACTGAGTAAAACCCACAGAGCAGGATTACTGAGTTAGCTGGATAACTGCACTGAGTAAAACCCACAGAGCAGGATTACTGAGTTAGCTGGATAACTGCACTGAGTAAAACCCACAGAGCTGGATAACTGCACTGAGTAAAACCCACAGAGCAGGATTACTGAGTTAGCTGGATAACTACACTGAGTAAAGCCCACAGAGCAGGATTACTGAGTTAGCTGGATAACTGCACTGAGTAAAACCCAGAGCAGGATTACTGAGTTAGCTGGATAACTGCACTGAGTAAAACCCAGATTTGAGTATCCCTGATCGAGGATCTGCCCTGCTTGGCCACCATTTTGTCTAGACTGCGGGGAAATGTAAAATCAGGCCAGCAGTGTGACTGAATCTGCCGTTTCAGTTGTGAGAGACCGCACAACCTCATGGCATTCATTCTGCAATCATGCAGGTGAACACAGGTTGACTCCAAATGAACACAGGCAGTCTTCGTTAGAGTCTGTAGTGTGGTCCCTCAACAAAATGGAACCTGGACCAGCTTCGGTTGCTCATGCAAAGGGGGGTGAATCCCTAATACCGATGAAGTCATTTTCATGTTTTTATTTTTAATATAACTCTGAAGGCATCAACATGCTTCATTAAATTTTGCCTGTTTTGAGACACTTGTACAGGAACATGTGCTATTTAAATATATTTTACTTCTGTAACCGAGTGCAACCCACGTTCACAGCTCACAAGACGGTGCCTTCTGAAACAAACGCTTTCAGCGTTTTTCCGGGAAAGGGGCCCTATTTGATCCACTGAATGTGCACATTTTAGTCTGGCTGCCCGATGATGTCATGCCATCGGCCTTATCTGATGGAAAATGATCTCGCCAGTTTAGAAGATTCCAGGGTATTTCCACCGACGACACGACGCGTCAGACTCGCCCGGCCGCTCCTAAACGTCCCCTTTCCCTGCTGTCACAGCCTGGAAAGTTAAATCACGACCGCGCTGTCATCCGCCCGACATTCCACCGCGAAGATCTGTTCTCACCTGTGAAAAAACGTGATGCGGTGAAAGATCGAAAGTTTTTTAGCTTTTTTTCCCCTTTTCCCCGCCGAGCCGCCGGGGGAGACGTGATCTGATCGGGTGTGGACGGCGGCAGAAGGATGCGAGTGGCGTAGCCGCGGAAACGGGCTCCTCGCGCGGGCGTAGACGTCACACACGAGGCGCTTCGCTGGACGGGCAGCTCCTCTGAGCGGCCCTGGACCGGCCGCGCTGCACTCAGACGCTAATGCAGCCGGAAGACCTGCGTACCGCCCGGGCGTTTGACCCTGATCTGGCCCGGGCGTTTGACCCTGATCTGGCCCGGGCGTTTGACCCTGATCTGGCCCGGCACGCCGTGGCGGGTACACGGCGTGGGGAAGCGGAGCTGCCAGAGAGGATTCTGGGCCGGCGTTTCAAACCGCTCCAGTCGACGCGGCACGTTTCCACAGAAACGGAGCAGACTTCAAAATGGCTCCCGGTTTCCGCGACAACTGCGGCGATTAAGATGCCAAACCGGACGTGGCGAACGCGATTACGGGGAAACTTTAAATAACGACGTGTCACCCCAGGCCTGGCCCTGTGTGTGTCTGCTCACGGCTGGCGTTTAAATAAATGGATCTTAATCTGCCTGCGAAAACGTGCGGCACATATTCACAACCGGAATACTGCGGAATCCATCCATTTTATTCTCCATCCGCTTTCCGGGAAAAAAAAAAAGGTGCCATTTCCTCCACTTCCCAGGCACTAGCGTGGCCCCGCGCAGGTTCGGAATGGGAATGGGACTGCAGGAATGCGAGATGGGAGTTGGGATGAACTTGAGCCGAACGCTTTAGCGTGTTTTCCCAGGCTCTCTGTGCGCCAGTCGCTCACCCGCGCGGTGAGACTGAGATCTCGGCGTTCTCCACGGCGCGTTACTGAGAGATGAGGAGAGAGCGGGCTCCTCGCGCGCTGACACTTTCACATCCATCTGAGTAAAGTGTTGCCTCTCAAAGACCCGCGTCTGGATCGCACGGGCGTTCTCGGAGGGGCAGAAGCAATCGCGGCTTCATCTGTTATTTTTAAGAACTCATCCGTTGTGATCCGGGTTGCTTAAATGTGTCTGGGTTTAAAGTGGGTTTGCGGCCCTGCGTTTTTCATCTGGCTGAGCAAATAAGTGATGGTGCTGGCTGAGATACATCACGCCCCGGTGAGGCTGCTCTTCTCTGCTCTCACTCTAATATTCACCGCCTGCCACCCCGGGCCACAGGGGGCGCTGTGAGATAGAGCCGCTGGTTATTTTTCACCAGTGAGATCACAGGGTATTACTGTATGTAATACATCCTGTATGTACGGATCTGTGTGCCACCCCCGGCCACAGGGGGTGCTGTGAGATAGAGTCACTGGTTCTTCCTCACCGCTGAAAGCTGCCACGGTGAGATCACAGTGTATTACTGTACGGCTTTGCGGATCTGTGTGGTCTGAGTGTCAAAACTCAGTCACGCTCTGTGACACACACTTTTATCCCCCGTTTAAATCCTACACTTGTTGAGCCGTTAATCAGATTTAACTATTAATGTAGTGACACGAGTCAGATCATGTTCTGTTTCCAGTGTGTGTTCTCTGGAATGTGAAGAGCTTTGTGAAATTGGATTGGTCGGATTAGTGTTAAACAACGTGCCCCGCGAGGATGTGACATTTGAACTGAAACGGAGGAGGAGACGCTTCCTGTTTCAGAACGGCCGCGTTTTCGACTGCACGCCACCTCCTCTGCGCTGGAGCACATTCTCACAAATAGACCAGTCTGTCTATAAGTGTTATTTTCTTCACAAGCACCGTTTGAACTGTCTTGCCGCGTTTGTGAAGAGGAAAGTTACACTTGGATTTATTTATAAGTGAAGAGTAAGAGCCAATATTCGTCGAGGCTAGTCCGTGTTCAGAGGGCCTCATGGTTATCACTTTCAGAAATCTGCACAAGTGCACTGCCTACCTACATCACTGTTTTCTCTTTGAGTTAGAGAGAACTCAACATGTATTGTGTGTTAGTGTGTGTGTGTGTGTGGTTTTACGTGTTTGTGTGTGTATTGGTGTGTGTGTTTTATTGTATGTGTGTCATTGTGTAAGTGTGTGTGTGTGTGTGTGTGTGTGAGAGTGTGTGTGTGGTTTTATGTGTTTGTGTCTGTATTGGTGTGTGTGTTTTATTGTATGTGTGTGTGTGAGTGTGTGTGTGGTTGTATGTGTTTGTGTGTGTATTGGTGTGTGTGTTTTAGTGTGTGAGTGTATGTGTGAGTGTGTGTGTGTTAGTGTGTGAGTGTGTGTGTGTTAGTGTGTGAGTGTGTGTGTGTGTGTGAGGGTGAGGGCCATCAGCTCAGTGCACAGCTCTCATGTGGTGGTGACAGGAAGTTGTTGCTCTGCAGAAGGAGCTGAACAGGAAGTCGGGGAGAAGAGGCCCGCAGGCCGCAGCCTACGGAAGCGCCGGGTCTGAGCTGGGCCTGCTGCTAACGTGCTAACGTGCTATCCCCGTTTCCTCTGACATGTGGGGATAGCTGGGATACCCCCTACCCTGCGGGGAAGTGAGCCCGTTAGCATCCGATTAGGGCAGCTACAGGAAACGCAATGACACCCTGTAAAACAGGGAACATCAACTAACTCTGGTCCTCAAATCCAAATCCTGTCTTCACACCTGAGTCCCAGGAAAAGAGAGGGTGGAAAACTAGCAGTTCTCAGCCCTCGAGGAGCTAACGAGCTAACGGTTAGCCACCTGCAAAGCTAGTGATGCAAGCATCACCCAAATCCATTCACCTGCCTTTTCACAGCGATGGCGAACATTACGAGCGGGCGGTGTACGCAGAAACTGATTCACACGCCTCTCACCTGGGTACACGGGCGGCGTGCGCCGTTCACGGGAGGGAGGGAGGGAGAGAGGGAGGGGGAGAGAGAGAGGGAGGGAGGGAGAGGGGGAGAGAGAGAGAGAGAGAGAGGGAGTGAGAGAGGGAGGGGGTGAGAGAGGGAGGGGGAGAGAAAGAGAGGGGGAGAGAGGGAGAGAGAGAGATTGAGAGAGAGAGAGAGAGAGAGAGAGGGAGGGAGGGAGAGCGAGAGAGAGGGAGTGAGAGAGGGAGGGGGAGAGAGGGAGAGAGGGAGTGAGAGAGGGAGGGGGAGAGAGGGAGAGAGGGAGAGGGAGAGTGGGAGGGAGTGAGAGGGAGAGTGAGAGAGAGAGAGAGAGAGAGGGAGAGTGGGAGGGAGTGAGAGGGAGAGTGAGAGAGAGAGAGAGAGAGAGAGGGAGGGAGAGAGAGAGAGGGAGTGAGAGAGGGAGGGGGAGAGAGAAGGAGCGGCTCTGGAAGTTCCCGGGCAGTGCCGTCGCCCGCGTTCGCGCTCGCCTCTTTAGCCGTGCGTCTCCGTGCCTGACTGCCTCCGTCATCCCCCGGGCAGGCTGCCTCGGCCTTGTTCGTGTGACAAAATCATTTTCAGCCGTTGTGTCAGACGGCCTGACAGCCATTTAACCTTTTGGCTGGCGAACACGCCGCGATACCGGGCCCTCATTCACCGGCTCCAGCTCGCTGGGGCCCGTCTGATGCAGACCTGATAGAGGGGATACAGGAGGGGGTACGGGGGGTATAGGGGGGATACAGGAGGGGGTACGGGGGGGTATAGGGGGGATACAGGAGGGGGTACGGGGGGTATAGGGGGGATACAGGAGGGGGTACGGGGGGTATAGGGGGGATACAGGAGGGGGTACGGGGGGTATAGGGGGGATACAGGAGGGGGTACGGGGGGTATAGGGGGGATACAGGAGGGGGTACGGGGGGTATAGGGGGGATACAGGAGGGGGTACGGGGGGTATAGGGGGGATACAGGAGGGGTACGGGGGGTATAGGGGGGATACAGGAGGGGGTACGGGGGGTATAGGGGGGATACAGGAGGGGTATGGGGGGTATAGGGGGGATACAGGAGGGGGTACGGGGGGTATAGGGGGGATACAGGAGGGGGTACGGGGGGTATAGGGGGGATACAGGAGGGGGTACGGGGGGTATAGGGGGGATACAGGAGGGGTACAGGGGGGTATAGGGGGGATACAGGAGGGGGTACGGGGGGTATAGGGGGGATACAGGAGGGGGTACAGGGGGGTATAGGGGGGATACAGGAGGGGGTACGGGGGGTATAGGGGGGATACAGGAGGGGTACGGGGGGTATAGGGGGGATACAGGAGGGGGTACGGGGGGTATAGGGGGGATACAGGAGGGGGTACGGGGGGTATAGGGGGGGATACAGGAGGGGGTACGGGGGGTATAGGGGGGATACAGGAGGGGTACGGGGGTATAGGGGGGATACAGGAGGGGGTACGGGGGGTATAGGGGGGATACAGGAGGGGGGTACGGGGGGTATAGGGGGGTACAGGAGGGGTATGGGGGTGGTACAGGGGTATGGGGGGGTACGGGGTGTGGGGGGTATACAGGGGGGCGGTACAGGAGGGGGTATGGGCGGTAAAGGGGGGTACGGGGGTACGGGGGCGGTAAAGGGGGGTATGGGGGGGTATAGGGCGGGTACAGGTAGGGTATGGGGCTTATGGGGGGGGTACAGGAGGGGGTATGGGCAGTAAAGGGGGGTATGGGGGGCTATAGGGGGATATAGGGGGTGGTAAAGGGGGGTATGGGGGGGTATGGGGTTATGGGGGGTACAGGAGGGGGTATGGGGCAGTAGGGGGGTATAGGGGGCGGTAAAGGGGGGTTCCTTTACGAGCTCTTCATGGCCACGCTTGTGGAAAGGCAGTGAAAGGACTCGAGAGGTCACTCCGTCTTAGCCACTTTCTCACAAGTTAAATACCATTTTCCCCCACAAATGGAGAGTGCCACGGCCGTAAGTCATGGTAAATAAATCTGGCTTTTGTTCTGCTGGGCCGCGGTTGTTTTCAGCGTGGAGCGATGCCTATTACGTTTAAGTGCAGGTCCACTCTCTTAAAAAGCCCGGCTATTTTTTTAATCTCGAGCGAGTCCCCCGAGATCGCTTCATTCTCCCGTTTCCTTCCTGAAAAGCACCGGGACGATTTAATGGGCCCGTTTTCATCGTCTATCAGATATTCAAATGCAAACCGAGCATGAAACAGTCACTGCGCTGAGCCTGCTGGTGAGGCCCCGCTGGCATCACCGGTCGGACGCTAATAAGGTCCGGTTCCTGAGAGTCCAGTGTGATGCGCTCATCCCGTTCCACTGCTGACACTTCCACGTGAACCTCTACCCTATACGGTACAGTGTCTCTCACTGGCGTTCCCTCATGAGACACCATATCAACAGGAAGTGTTTGAGGTCACCGTGCATAGGAAAGACCCATGGTCCCAAGAAGCATCTGCAGTACCTTCATAAATCGTATAATTACAGAAATAATTAGCAATTCTGTTGATGCTTTTATCCAAAGCGACTTACAGTTGGATAGACTAAGCAGGGGACAATCCCCCCGGGAGCATTGTGGGGTGGGGTTAAGGGGCCCATCAGCTGTGCGGATCTTATGGTGGCTACACCGGGGCTTGAACCGCCAACCTTCCGGATCCCAGTCATCTGTCATCCCAGTTTGCCTATGATCACTAGAGCTCCTGCCACTAGAGGCCAGGGGCTCTCTCTCACGGGCTCTCTCTCACACACCACCTCACAGTGGCCATGACATGCCCCCTGCTGCACACCACAGACCTAATGCCCCACACCGTCTCCTCTGAACACTCCCACTCCCTCAGACAAGGGCCAGCGTGGATCCTCACGCTCGACTGGGACCTGGAAGGTTGGTGGTTCAAGCCCCGGTGCAGCCATGATGAAATCCGTGCAGCTGCTGGGCCCTTGAACCCCCCACATTGCTCCAGGGGGAGATTGTCCCCTGCGTAGTCTAATCAACTGTAAGTGGCTTTGGATGAAAGCCTCAGCTAAGTGACTGTAATGTGCTGTCGTGGCGTGAGGGTGTGGCTGGCCTGAGCCTGGTCAGCCCCCGGGGCGCTCTATCTGCCCCCCGGCTGACCACACGGCTAACCGCGCGGCGTCTCCACACACACTCACACCGCGCGGCGTGGATGTGTAAATGCTCCTAATAGAATGTCCCTAGAAGCACCGCTGCCCGCCCCCCCCCTCCTCCTCCTCCTCCTCCTCCTCCCCCTCCTCCTCCTCTGCTTTCCAGTACATATGCTTGCACACCTGGTCCACATCGTTACCTGTTTACAAATGACCAGCAATTTTCTGCTTGGTTCAGCAGCAGCAGTCCCGCCCTCCCCCGTGTCATAATTAGGAACTGGGAGTTCACGTTTGGTTATTACGCGCGTCTCCTGTGTTTTGTCCCTCCTGTTTTGTGGACGTTATCACATATTTCCCCCACGTTCTGCCGCTGTGCCTACAAAATTATGCACTGTGGGCTTCAATAACTCTGCATTAGCACGCTTTTCTGTGTGTGTGTGTGTGTGTGTGTGTGTATGTGTATGTGTTTGTGTGTGTATGTGTTTGTGTGTGCATGTTTGTGTGAATGTGTGTGTGTGCATAGGTGTGTGTGTGTGTGTGTGTGTGTGTGTGTATATGTTTGTGTGAGTGTGTGTGAGTGTGTGTATATGAGTGTCTGTGTGGGTGCGTGCATCTGTGTGTTTGTGAGAGTGTGTGAGTGTGTGTCTGTGCGTGTGTGTGCATGTTTGTGTGAGTGTGTGTGGGTGTGTGTGACTGTGTGTGCATAGGTATGTATGTATATGTGTGTGTGTGTGTATGAGTGTGCATGTTTGTGTGTGTGTGTGTGTGTGTGTGTAACTGTGTGTGTGTGTGTGTGCATAGGTGTGTATTTGTGTGTGTGTGTGTGTGTGTGTGTGTGTATGTCTGTCTGTCTGTGTGTGTGTGTGTGTGTGTGTGCGTGCGTGGGTGCCTGCCTGCCTGCACGTGTGTATATGTGTGAGTGGCTGTGTGGGTGTCGAGAGAGAGAGACAGAGAGACAGAGAGGGGGAGAGAGAGACAGAGAGGGGGAGAGAGGGGGAGAGAGAGAGGGAGAGAGACACAGAGAGAGACAGAGAGGGAGAGAGACACAGAGAGAGACAGAGAGAGAGAGAGACAGAGAGAGACAGAGAGAGACAGAGAGGGGGAGAGAGAGAGGGAGAGAGACACAGAGAGAGACAGAGAGGGGGGGAGAGAGAGTACTGATATCACGGTGCATCTCTGTACTTGCTCTTTCACCATCACATATCTCCGCTAACAGTGACACATGGTTGTGTTAGCGGGTCACCGTGCTGTCACCTCCATCTCTGGGAGCCCAACAGGAGCAGTGGTGTCAGATGCTCCTCACTGCTCCAGTGAGTCAGTGCGGCCCAGTAAAATACGGCTGGGCCCTGATTGATGCGTACCCACACCCCCGCCCGCTCGTTCGGCCGCAGCAGCTGCGGGTCAGGACGCTCTCCCGCGCGCACACTCACCGAGCACTTTATTAGGAACACCTGGACACCTCCTTATTCGTGCGATTGTCTCATCAGCCAGTCGTGTGACAGCAGTGCAATGCAGATACTGGGCAGGGGCGTTGTTAATGTTCACATCAACCATGGGAATTTGGAAAAATGTGATCGAAGTGATTTTGATTGTGCAATGATTGTTGGTGAGAGCAGTGCAATTCAGATACAGGGCAGGGGCGTTGTTAATGTTCACATCAACCATGGGAATTTGGAAAAATGTGATCGAAGTGATTTTGATCGTGCAATGATTGTTGGTGCCAGACAGGGTGGTTTCAGTATCTCAGAAACTGCTGATCTCCTGGGATTTTCACACACAACTGTTTCTACATTTTACTCAGAATGAAACGAAAAATGGAAAAACACCCAGTGAGCAGCAGTTCCGCGGGCAGAAATGCATTGTTAATGAGAGATGTCAGAGGAGAAGGGCCAGACTGCTCAAAGCTGACAGGAAGGTGACAGTAACACAAATAACTGCACATTAGAAGACCACTCAGTCAAAAGAATTGTCTAATAAGTACCTAATTAAGTGCTGACTGGGTGTACATCACAATGCATCAGATCATGTGGGAGTAGAACATAGGCAGATGAGGGTGTGCACCCAGGGGCGTTAAAAAGCGCTCCACTCTCTGTTCTGCATCCCGAGTCTCAGGCACTCTCCAAACCCCCAAAATCAGTGGATTGTGATGTTTTGAAAGGAGCCAGCGGCCCCTGTTTTTGGCACCGGCGGTAAAGCCAGATCCCATTTGGGGGGATGCGTTTACATTAG
The DNA here is from genome assembly GCF_963514075.1 of Conger conger. Lineage (NCBI taxonomy): Eukaryota > Metazoa > Chordata > Actinopteri > Anguilliformes > Congridae > Conger > Conger conger. The sequence goes on along the minus strand of NC_083774.1, from coordinate 2,720,393 downwards.
AGCGCTTGTGAAAGGCCCAAAAGGGAATTCCTTTATATAAGCAGACATCTCATCCCCGTCGATGTTCACTGAAGTGAGGGAGCGTTTTGACTGGAACAAAGGCAGGGCCTGGCACCACAACCACCCAACATTTCCCTAATCCTCCGAAATTAGACCGAGACGTCTCTTTCAGGTGTCCGGGGCTCAGCTTGGCTTCAGCTCCCGCGATACAAATCACCGCGTTCATCCCTGAACACGGGACAGAACACAGACATGAATATTCTGTCTTTTCTATTGTGAATCCGGTGTCTTCAGACGCGTGTCAGATGTGAGAACACGATTATAGCTCTGCCAGATCTTTACATTGCATTTTATTTAGACGCTTTTATCCAAAACAGCGGCGTACAAAACGGTGCGTATCAAGGTCTTAGAACAAACAACAGGGACAATTCATATACGATTGGTCGTAAGTCCATGGACGTAAGTCTGTGACTACCACACCAAGACATCTACAACTTCAGGACCGAGAGTATCGAGACTAATACTAATTCATAAGCCCTAGATCTGTAGTTTGAGTGGTAGTATAACAGATCGGTGTGACATTAGACTATGTTGTGTGGTCTGCACCAGGTATTTAGCTAACAGTTTATCTCCAAACTCTTATTGAATCCCGCAACAGGCCGTGTCTGACTCCAGCGTCTGTGTGCTGGTATCAGTGACACGGGGAACGCAGTGCCTCCACAGAGGCCCCCGGGGATCGTGAATTAAACTAATAACCAGGAGCCATCGCATCTCCATGTCCTTCACCACCAGGAGACGCGCGTAGTTAGTGGCCGCCTTGCCAGTCTTTAGATAAAACACTCCTCTCAAATTAGACCCCGTGTATGCAAATGACATTATCTGCTTATGTCTGAGTGTTAGAGAACAGGAATAAATCAGATTGGATTCTAAACTGTTCAAGTACCCCCGTGCTTTTCGTCTTATTTAATATGTATATCCAATTAGTTCATAATGCAAATTTCAACTAATTAGTTTTCTGATTCCATTCCTGGGTACTGGCAACACATTGGTATTATTTAAATGTACGCGTAATCCTTTTGGGGGTACCTTTAATCTTTTTATATCAAAAGCTAAATTGTAAAATGTGAATATTAATCTAATTATGTGTAGATCATTCCGGTGTCTGGGATGTTTTAGTGTACATTCACAAACCCTCTTAGCGGGGTTTAAGATAAGTCACACAATCCATTTGAAGAGGTTTTTAGCTCCCATCCCGATTTTGAAATGATTTCCTTTCAACGCAAATCTTTAAGTGGTGTGAACATTAGTATGTTACACAGAGTGAGAGAGTGAGAGAGTGAGAGAGAGACAGACAGCCAGACAGACACCGACAGACAGACAGACAGACAGAAACCGCATCAGCTGTAATGTGAGCAACTTAGGAAACAGACAGGACGACGGGATGGGCTGATGGTGAGAAAGAAAGGAGAGATAGTAGGCTGATGGTGAGAAAGAGAACGCGAGAGAGAGAGAGAGGACAGATACAGGCCTGAGAGAGAGAGAGAGAGAGAGAGAGAGAGGACAGATACAGGCCTGAGAGAGAGAGAGAGAGAAAGAGAGAGCATATCTCTGTCTATATCAGGACACCACCCCCAGCGTGTACCGCTCTCAGTGTGTGGTGGCCCAGGCCCGGCCCAGAGCCCACAGAACTTTCATACAGAGATTGAGAAACGCGGCAGATAAGATCGGCCCCGTCGTGCCTCTGCACTGCGCCTCTCACTTCACCCCTCTCTGCCTCGGTGCTGAAATGACTAAGCCCCTATTCTCACAACCTCTGGCGTCCACGCAAACACCGGCGACCAAACGGCAGCCATCTTGGAAAAATAACGCTGCGTTCGTGGGCATCGATGTGACACAAGTGAGTGCAGAGGTTTTGTGTATTTTTCTCTTAACCAATCGGATGCAAAGCAGGATTACGGAGTTAGCAGGATAACTGGGCCCTGTTTCACAAAGCAGGATTGCTGAGTTAGCTGGATAACTGGGCCCTGTTTCACAAAGCAGGATTGCTGAGTTAGCAGGATAACTGGGCCCTGTTTCACAAAGCAGGATTGCTGAGTTAGCTGGATAACTGGGCCCTGTTTCACAAAGCAGGATTGCTGAGTTAGCAGGATAACTGGGCCCTGTTTCACAAAGCAGGATTGCTGAGTTAGCTGGATAACTGGGCCCTGTTTCACAAAGCAGGATTGCTGAGTTAGCTGGATAACTGGGCCCTGTTTCACAAAGCAGGATTGCTGAGTTAGCAGGATAACTGGGCCCTGTTTCACAAAGCAGGATTGCTGAGTTAGCTGGATAACTGGGCCCTGTTTCACAAAGCAGGATTACTGAGTTAGCAGGATAACTGGGCCCTGTTTCACAAAGCAGGATTGCTGAGTTAGCTGGATAACTGGGCCCTGTTTCACAAAGCAGGATTACTGAGTTAGCTGGATAACTGGGCCCTGTTTCACAAAGCAGGATTACTGAGTTAGCTGGATAACTGGGCCCTGTTTCACAAAGCAGGATTGCTGAGTTAGCTGGATAACTGGGCCCTGTTTCACAAAGCAGGATTGCTGAGTTAGCTGGATAACTGGGCCCTGTTTCACAAAGCAGGATTGCTGAGTTAGGTGGATAACTGGGCCCTGTTTCACAAAGCAGGATTGCTGAGTTAGCTGGATAACTGTGCCCTGTTCCATAAAGCAGGATTACTGATTTAGCTGGATAACTGGGCCCTGTTTCAAAAAGCAGGATCACGGAGTCAAACCTGGAACCCTCCCAAATCTGGAACATGGACTGTAGTTAGTAAAAATAGGTTCTGGCTTTTACTCAATGCAGTTATCCAGCTAACTCAGTAACCCTGCTTGGTGAATACCCCCTGGTATAGATATGAGTAGATGGTAAAATCTCCAGCTGTTAGGTGTGCCTCAGTGAATTCGGTTTGGAAGCTGCCTAATTCTCAACACCGCATCTCCCAAAATGAGAAACATTCACTGGGGAAATGTTCAGTCTGGAAGTTTGGAAACTACACTCATGCACTGAGTAACATTTCAATTTCAATCTTATTTCAATGCACACAGTGTACTGCCGTGTCTGTATCAGTGTACCAGGGCAACCTGCCCGCTGGAGTGAAGCATTGCTCCAGTGTTCCTGCAGGGTGATTTCTCCATCTGAATAGCCATTGTAACAGAGAGTTTTAAACCCACAATCGTTTTAACATGAGACGCAATAATGTTGAGACTATTGTTGAGAAAAAAAATGTATGCGTTCTCAGAGTTCTTTCGTGGCAGCTGTTCTGACGACCGCAGATAGCTATCACTTCCAGTGGCCAGCGTGTTTTTAGAACTCACTTCTCATACATGGCCAAGTCCCAACACGTATGGTGACAACGGGGACTAAAATAAACGCATCGACGCCCCATATGCTTAATTTCCTTTTTTATTTCACAATTCAAACTGAACAAGGAGCCACATACGGTATGCTTCACTGTATGACTCATTGTGTGGATGTACAGTAACAGCAAACACACACACCACGCTAATATAATACTGCTGCACTCACTCACACACACACACACACACACCACGCTAATATAATACTGCTGCACTCACACACACACCATGCTAACATAATACTGCTGCACTCACACACACACATACACACACCACGCTAACATAATACTGCTGCACTCACACACACACACACACACACACACACACCACGCTAACATAATACTGCTGCACTCACACACACACACACACACCATGCTAACATAATACTGCTGCACTCACACACACACACACCACGCTAACATAATACTGCTGCACTCACACACACACACACCATGCTAACATAATACTGCTGCACTCACACACACACACACACACACACCATGCTAACATAATACTGCTGCACTCACACACACACACACACCACGCTAACATAATACTGTTGCACTCACACACACACACACCATGCTAACATAATACTGCTGCACTCACACACACACACACACACCCACACACACCACACTAACATAATACTGCTGCACTCACACGCACACACACACACACACACACACACACCACGCTAACATAATACTGCTGCAATCATCACACATTCACATTTAGGTCACAATATTTCTTGGTTTACATTGTGATTGTTTTATTTTCTTGACCGGGTTGCGTTCAGTACGGAGTGTGGTCAGCAGCTGTACGAGCCGAGTGGCAATGGTGAGCCGGGGGTATCTGGAGCGCGCGCCTGGAAAGCCGGGGGTATCTGGAGCGCGCGCCTGGAAAGCCGGGGGTATCTGGAGCGTGTGCCTGGAAAGCGGGGGGTATCTGGAGCGTGTGCCTGGAAAGCCGGGGGTATCTGGAGCGTGTGCCTGGAAAGCGGGGGGTATCTGGAGCGTGTGCCTGGAAAGCCGGGGGTATCTGGAGCGTGTGCCTGGAAAGCCGGGGGTATCTGGAGCGCGCGCCTGGAAAGCCGGGGGTATCTGGAGCGTGTGCCTGGAAAGCCGGGGGTATCTGGAGCGCGCGCCTGGAAAGCCGGGGGTATCTGGAGCGTGTGCCTGGAAAGCCGGGGGTATCTGGAGCGCGTGCCTGGAAAGCCGGGGGTATCTGGAGCGCGTGCCTGGAAAGCCGGGGGTATCTGGAGCGCGCGCCTGGAAAGCCGGGGGTATCTGGAGCGCGTGCTGAACCGCCTCACTGTGACAGAATGAGGGGTGCGGGGGCCCTCCAGATGTTTTATTTTAGACCCAGAAAGGGCTCTCCGTCGGCTGGCAGGCCTCTCAGCTGCTCCACTTCACGTTTTCCTGGAGGTTTCGAGCGTCAGGCTCTGAGATAATCGCGTCCCTCCGAGACTTCCACTCGCACGGAGAAGATTTATGCAAGAAATTAGTCAAATGTGATCAAATTCTGGCCCAGTTAATCTTCTCCGCCAGAGTTTATCCAGCTTTATCTCCGGCTGTAATTAAAGACAGCGGCGGTGGTGACAAGCGGCCGGGCCCCAGCGGGATAATATCGGGCCCTGCCCGTGTCAGGGTGATGAATGTTTACGCCGTGACACGGAGAAAGGGAAGATTGTTTTAAACAGGTACACACTCAAGACCCCCCCCTCCTGATTTGCGAGAGCCATTTGACTGATTGGACGTAAACCGCGCTTTGAAATCTGATATTGCCTCATTTGTTAAACTCGACTCGTTAAAGCGGCTCCGATCGCTCACTCGTCCCGAGTTCTCCTTCCCCGTGTCCAGTTAGGCGTGAATCCGAGGCGCTCCTGCGTTCCCCCCTCCATTTCCCCTCACTGCTCCCCCCCCCCCCTCCCCCGTCTCTCGCTCGTGTGGAGCTGCCAGCGTTTCCGCGGCGACCCGGCCCGGCCCCGTTTGGCATCCCTTCTGACAGCAAATTGAAGTTGTCACTTAGTCGACCTTTTAAGATATATATATATTTAAAAAAAAAAAAAAAAAAAAAAATTATATATAACGTTTCTTTCTTTTCGCTCCGCGGTGGAATTACCAGCCTCCGTCTCGTTCGCATGACAGAACCAGGTAATTACGTCCACATAAAAATGTGCAAGCTGTTTGCTGTGTGAAAAATTATAATGGTGTGATTTTTAAGTGGTATATCTCCCCAGAGCATAATGAAAAGTACTTTTAATACAATTTTGAGGAATGAAGGCAATTGAAGCCTCTTTGGCATTTGCATGGCGAGGGCCACTCATTTCTTCCGCCCCCAACGCACACGCCCGGTTTTATACGCCACAGATCTGTTTATTGTTGCACACTATTTCAGCTGTGTGTTCATTTATTTTAATGATTAGCCGCCTACCTCCCATGGTAATATAGAATTTGCAGTACACGCATGTATGGACATTCAGAAATTGTTACCTGACGTAACAATTAAGTCCCGCGGATATTACGGTGTGCAAGATGGCCGTGTTCATAACATTTTCGCCTTTTGCTACTAATAACAGTATTTGTGATTCAATTGGGTTTACAGTTAAAAACCATCCTAGTTGAACCTAAAAATGAAGGTTAATTTTAGTCT
>NC_083774.1:2689337-2704337 GCF_963514075.1 Conger conger | reverse complement strand
GTACAGCATTATCCATTTCAACTCTTTTTAATGGGGATAATTGCCCATGATGGGGTTTACCGAGGCTGCTCTAATATTGGGCCTCATTTTCTCTAGACATTTTTATGTTCTCATCTTAGGTGAGAATTGAGCAATGCAGTTGCTGAACCTTGATTCATATTTCACCCTAAACAATTGCCTAAACAATTCTAAATAAGAGAGAATTTGGGAGTGCGGCAAGTTCTTAAGAACTTAAGAAGACTTAGAGACTTAAGAAGACACGCGAATCAGGAAATGTATGGCACTGCGTAGGGGAAACTGCACAAGCCTTCCCTTCCCACGGTGCACTCTGCCAAGTCAAACCGGGCCTTGTTGGCTAATCCTGCCACCTCCAGCAACCTCTGTAAAATGGCAGCAGAGTGTTTGTGCGTGATCTCAACGCACGCAGAACCTCTGGCTGAGAAGAGGCTGTGGATGGGCTGTGGATGGGCTGTGGGGCTTTAGGTCTTTCACGGTCCCGCACTCAACAGTGGTGAGCTGGGAGTGCAGTTGTTCCGGAAAGTTCTCAGTGTATTTTTAGAGCAGACGAGGAGGAAGGTGGAATAAGGGCCAGAGCGTGAGGGAGGCTACTGCTCCATGAGCTCCCCCACTATTCCTAAATGTGTTTACGACCCGTCTCACCCTCCACGGACAGCTGTCCTGCGCCTCACACGGGCGAGGGGCACTTATTCACCAGGTGTGTGTCTGTGTGTGTGTGTGTGTGTGTGTGGGTCTGTGTGTGTGTGTGTGTGTGTGTGTGGGTATGTGTGTGTGTGTGTGTCTGTGTCTGTGTCTGTGTCTGTGTCTGTGTCTGTGTCTGTGTCTGTGTCTGTGTCTGTGTGTGTGCGTCTGTGTGTGTGTGTGTGGGTGTGTGTGTGTGTGTGGGTCTGTGGGTCTGTGTGTGTGTGGGTCTGTGTGTGTGTGTGTCTGTGTGTGTGTGTGTGTGTGTGTGTGCGTGTGTGTGTGTGTGGGGAGGGGAGGTATTTGTGTGTCTATAAAAAGCATTAAAAGCACTGACTTCAAAGGGGGCCTTTTATTTATAAAATAAAAATCAGTCAATCGTCTCCATGTCTGACCCTCCCGTTATGCGTCTTAGTTGTACAGTAGATATGATCCCTAACAGTTCTGTTGCTTAGTTATACAGTAGATATGATCCCTAACAGTTCTGTGTCTTAGTTATACAGTAGATATGATCCCTAACAGTTCTGTGTCTTAGTTATACAGTAGATATGATCCCTAACAGTTCTGTGTCTTAGTTGTACAGTAGATATGATCCCTAACAGTTCTGTGTCTTAGTTATACAGTAGATATGATCCCTAACAGTTCTGTGTCTTAGTTGTACAGTAGATATGATCCCTAACAGTTCTGTGTCTTAGTTGTACAGTAGATATGATCCCTAACAGTTATGTGTCTTAGTTGTACAGTAGATATGATCCCTAACAGTTCTGTGTCTTAGTTGTACAGTAGATATGATCCCTAACAGTTCTGTTGCTTAGTTGTACAGTAGATATGATCCCTAACAGTTCTGTGTCTTAGTTGTACAGTAGATATGATCCCTAACAGTTCTGTTGCTTAGTTGTACAGTAGATATGATCCCTAACAGTTCTGTGGCTTAGTTATACAGTAGATATGATCCCTAACAGTTCTGTGGCTTAGAAAATTGGCGATTTGATGAATGTCCATCTGGCCCGAGTACTGTACAGCCCCAGAGCTCCTCATATTAAGCCACATTATTAAGCTACTTTTCTCGTGCTGTCCAGAAAAAAAACACACACACACATAATAATAGGCAGGGGTGGAAGTTTCGCTCCTCTCCGCGCACAGTGTGTTAGTTACTGTATGAAAGCGGCACGCTTGTTAGTAAAGAAGTCTTCTTTGCCCGGTGCATCCTTTAATGAGCCTAAAACGCAGCATCAGATTCCCCAAAAACAGGAGGCAGGGCTGGATGGGGAGCGAGGCGCTGCACTAATGACTTCACACCCCATTAAGCGCTTAGCGTGATACGTCACACCTCATTATGCGCGCGCGCCGGGGCGTGAACGCGAGAGGCGCTGCGTTTGGGACCGCCATCGGGTCGGCTCCAAACTTTCACTCCTTCGCCCTAATGAGGAGGAGGGGGGGGGGGGGGGGGAGGGGGGAGCGGTGTCACGTTGCTTTATTTACCTCTCGTTTGAGCCAGTTAATAATCCACACTCCACAGACAGCCTGGGCACACAGGACACACTTTAACGCCACACGTCCGGCCAGTCTGAAGTTCTCTCTCTCTTTCTCTCTCATTCTCTCCCTCTCTCTCGCTCATTCTCTCTCTTTCTCTTTCTCGCTCATTCTCTCACTCCCTCCCGCTCTCTATTGGTCTCTCTCCCTTTCTCTCTGTCTGCTTGTTTGCTCTCCCTCCCCCCCTCTCTCCCCCTGCCTCTCTCTCTCTCTCTCTCTCATTCTCTACCTCCCTCTCCCCCTCCCTCTCTCTCTCTCTCTCTCATGTCTGTCTCTCCCTGTTTCAGCCGATAGTGTCGATGACCTCTCCAGACTCATACAGCAGTGATACTGTACCTCTGTTTGTCTAGAATAGCAGCTATAACCCTGCCCCCACTGTACTGCTAAATTCTAAATATAAAATACATTTCAATGTTAAACTTCTTATTCTTGTACATCAAAAAAATGTAAAAATGTATATATATATACATAATAATATAATATATAATAATATATATATATATATATATATATATATATAAATAAAATAAAAAATAGAAGGCAATCTTAAGACACTGTTGTCTATTGTGTGTTTAGTTGCATATTTATAAATAGGTCTGGGTGAATGATGGCCATTGTGGCTCTGGACGGCTCCGGCGCGGCGCAGTTTCTCACTGCCCCTGTGTGAAGTCCCCTGTGAGTGGGAAGCTGCTCGCGCGCGGGCTCCCGCGTGTCCTCTGCTCACCCGGCGAGGGTGGCAGGAGAGACTGAGGGCATTCCAGAGAAAGGTCAAGATGACATTGCCTTATAGATTGGAGCAGGTGTCCCCCCCCTCCTTCCTACCCCCCCCCCCCCCATTCAAGGCTTTCTACATGGATTTTAAGGGGGATATGGGGAGGGGAGGGAACCAGTTTTATCTTTCGGACTAACCTTGGGAGTTTCTTGTACACCATCTTATTTCTTTCTTCAGCATACACCAAATGCAGTCATCATTTCCTGAGAAAATCCCCTATTGCCCATGGCATTTACTGGGTGGAATTAACGTTTTACTCAGTTTTGGCGCTGACTTCCTGCGGCACCGTGTCCTTGTAGTCCTGTCGACAGGTTTCGTGTTCAGGCTTTGTTCCCTCACCACCTCGTTGGGGAAAAAAAAAACCCAACGCATAATTTGTTTGTTTGATCAAATAGCAGAAGCCCACCAGGTGATATGACCTTTTATCTGGCATTTTAACCCCATACTGTGACGCCGACCGCGCTGTGCCTTTGCGTGGCCGCTGTACGTGTGGGTTTAGCGTCGTGGAGAGGCTAGCGGGACAGCTTCGGGTACAACCGCGTCTGTAAGGAGCAGGGGAGCCTCCGTCTGAGGCCAGGAGTTCAGGCCTCCGCACGGAGATACCTTTTTTTTTTTTCCCCTCCTCTTATAAAGAGCTTCTTATCCTTTTAAAAATAGCATAATCAAACGGGGGCCCCAATTGCTAAGCAGAAAATGAGGTAATCTGGCGGAGAAAGTGTGTATTGTTACAGGAGAAAGGGGCTTACTGAGGCACATAAATCATCCCCGAGGTGTTAGTATATGAAGTGATAACCTTGTCGCGCTTAATGTGGCTCTGGCTGAGGGGAGCTCTGGCCCTGCCGGGATCAGAGCGGGTGGATTAAACGGGCCTCTCCGATCGCCCGGGGTAGACAATGATGTTGTAATGGATTAGTGTCACCTAAATCCCCCCAAATCTACTTCTGCTGCTCCTCCAAATTCTATTCACCTTTTTTCTTTTCTTTTTTACATGTACTGTACATATACTGTGTGGAACGGTAAAAATGGACCGCGTTTATATCACACTTTACTGTAGCCACAGCTGCAGACATTACAATTAATGCATCTCACTCACACTCACACACACACACTCACACTCTCACACACAGTCACACACACACTTACACACTCACACACACACACACACACACACACACACTCTCACACACACACTTACTCACTCACACGCTCATACAAACACACACACACACACACACACACTCACAAACTCACACACACTCACATGCACACACACACACACACACTCACACTCTCACACACAGTCACACACACACTTACTCACTCACACGCTCATACAAACACACACACACACACACTCACAAACTCACACACACACTCTCACACACAGTCACACACACACTTACTCACTCACACGCTCATACAAACACACACAGACACACTCACAAACTCACACACACTCACATGCACACGCACACACACACACACCAACGGCTGCCATGCAAGGCGCCGACCAGCTTGTCGTTGGGGGTTAGGTGTCTTGCTCAGGGACACTTGGACACACCCAGGGCGGGGGATTGAACCGGCAACTCTGCCAGACTGCCTCTCTTACCTCCTGAGATAATGTCACCCCCATGTCACCCCCAGTGGTGTGCCTGCACCCTTTGTCACCTTGTGTCCGGGTTTGTTTTTATCTGGGATGGGGGGGTTGGCGGGGGGCTGGAGATATCTTCCTTCTGCAGGGCAGGTAAAGGTGAGGGAGTCTGGGCATGTTGGGAACAGCAGGGGCCAATCTCATATTCATCGCTCTTGACTTTGGCGGTCAAGGATTGACCTCGTCCAGCGGTGGCTAAATGAACTGTTGACGCACTCGGGAGAGAAGTGTCTGGCGTTGCGCTGATCTCCTGTCCGGCGTGTTTACGGTTTCTCAGGCTGGTTTCAGTTCAGCAGATGGGTTTTCAGAGGCCCGCGCTCTACCACTTCTTCATCAGCTCCTGCATTAGTGTCGTTATCGCCAACGCTGACATTTCTAATAATTGTTGAATTGTTGAAATTTCAGATGAGCATTTGAGGCAAACGCAGCTGAAGGTGCTAAGTAAACGAATATTGATTTTATTTGTGGGAGAACGTCACGCGGAGCCCAGGCCCTGGTACTCCCTTCATTTCACTCTGTCACTCTGTGATATTTGCCATCCATTAGCTCTTTCTATAAACAGCGGTCTCTCTCTCTCTCTCTCTCTCTCTCTCTCTGGGGTGTGTTTTTTTCCTCGCGCTGTTACCTTGGCTTTTTAAAAATATGATGGTTTCACCGCGGTTCGTTTTGACCTTCCGCAGCCCGCGGAGATAATGTAATCACGCGGAGGGAAGCGCGGCCGTCAGAGCAGCCTAAACCCCGTTATAAATGCACGCTGCGTTAACACGTCAGACATCACACACCTGAGTGACTGTCTGTTATTGCCATTACGGGACTCAGCATCTGGAGGGGCGCGGGCGGGGGAGCCTTTGTCCTTACGTTCTGCGGCTAACACGTGTAGCCTTTAGCAAATTGAAAATAACTCCGCAATAAATTCACAAAGCGCCGTACAGTAATTGAGCAGCGCGCATTGTTATAAATTGCGGGTGCCAATCTCTCTCCCTCTCCCTCTCCCTCCCTCTCTCTCTCTCTCTCCCTCTCCCTCCCTCTCTCTCTCCCTCTCCCTCCCTCTCTCTCTCTCTCCCCCTGTTTGCTGCGCGTCATTATTTCTCGTGTTGCCGTGCGCGATTGAGACGTTGCGGAGTGAGGGTTGTCCGTGATGATTCGCGGATGACTCGCAGCGGGGTTGAGCTCTCCGTGCGGCAGGAAAAGGGCCGGCTAATTTGCCCCAGCGTTGCGTGTAAATTTGTTTGCCGATTTGTGTAAAGGTTATGAGAGGAACAAACAGACTCTGCCGCCATAGCCGTGGTTACGCACGCGTGAGGGAATACCGAGCGCTCGAGGTGCGAGCGATTTCAGACGACTTCCATTTTCTCAGTCCTTCCCAAACGGTTTGCGACGGCGTTTAACCTTTTTGACAATGAAAGCCGCTGATTCAACAACAACAACAACATTGATTTATCGCGTATTTCGAGTGCGATTACAGAACAAATGCCGTGACATGAACAACACAATAAAACACAATAAAGTAATGAGTTTTGTCATTGGCAGACGATCCCGTGATCTGTGACTTTAGTATGTGATTTCTTGGATGACTGGTGCGGCAGATCACATAACAGGTTTACAGCACTGTGACAATATGCACGTATTTGTGTGCTCGCTCTAGCACAGACGCGCTAATAAAGTACCTCTCAAATGGACTGAGAAGGGTTAAGCAGTTCCTGTGACCCCCCCCCTCCTCCCCCCTCCCTCCTTACCCCTCCTCCCCCTCCTCCTCTCTTCAGAGGCTGGGCGGCTGAGGGAGGGCTGATTGGCCGGTTTGCGGCCGGGGGGAGGGGTCTGAGATGTGGCTGACCCTGAGCGGGGTGGGAGTCCTGTGGGGAGAGAGCTGACAGACCACTCGCTCGAACAATGCCCTCTCGCCGCTGGGGTGTGCTGGGATGTGTCGTGACCTCTGACCTCTGAATAGTGGGAGGCTCTGACAGCTCCTGGAAGCCCCTATCGTGGCCGGGCCGCCGCCCTGACCTTTGACCCCCCCCCCCGCCGCTAAAGGAAGCGCGGAGAGTAAATAGGCGACTGCCAAGTGGAAAAACATGTCCTTGCCCCGGCCCAGATGCACTCTGGGACGGTCCTCCCAGCTCTCCCAACAAACAGAAACCTCCGGCAGCAGAGGAGGCTCAGCGAGGAAGCACTTCTGCCACTGCTCTTTAAGCGAGGGGAAAAACAGAAACGGCCAAGACGCTTCAGACCCACTGTACGCTGCTGCACAAATGATGCCAAGGATTGTGTGACTTTTATTTTCCTTTCAAGACTCTCATTATTTAAGTCCGGTTCGTTATAACCTCACCACTGCCTTCTATTATCCCCACCTCCCACATCTCTTCTTCTGGGCACGGTTTTAGAAGTGGCGAACACAGTTTTTGAGACATTGCACCAAGTGGAATTTGAACGTTGACAGCAATTATAGGCATTAATTGGAACTAATGAGTAGGAATTAGAAAAAAAGGGAGCCGCCGTGTGGGGATACTTCGGTGAGTTTGCGTGTATAACAGGAGGAGGGGGCTTGCACAGGCCTGCTTCAGAGGGCAGCTGACTCTGTGTCTCAGTAGAAAGAGCCTCCTACCCGGCACAGATGGGCCCACGCGTTAACACTGCCAGAAAGCAGCCCAGCGAGACGAAGTAAACAACCAATAAACACAGAAAACCAAAATAAACATCCAACAGCCACAGGGCGGGCACACCGGCACCAGAAAGAAACACTCATTTTTTTTTTTTTATAGCAAATTTCTCTGAACGCAGAGAGCAGGTTCTCTCTGCGTCCCTCGCAACGACGGCGGTGACCTTTGACCCTCCAGCTGGAGGGAGACCAGCCCGGTCCTCAGGGCTCCTGAGACTGCTTGGGCCGGGCCGCCTTCGTTCCAAGGTTATTTCAGACCCAGGCAGCTCCTCCGTGCCAAACATCACTCTCCGTGTGTTCCAGGTGCGCGCAGATCTACAGATGTACTTTGGCAGGGGAAGTGTAGTATTTGGGACGCTGCCTCTGTACACTGGTGAGGGGCACCTTTCATGTTAAAGGTTTTCAAAGCAACCCCTCCCCCTCCCCCAAACATGGCCTTGCAACGCTAGCTTCTGAGAAAAGAGCTATTTATGAAGTGGGGTTCATTCCAGACAAATTCCAGGACCCGAACGTTCGTCTGTTCCGTAGTTTTTAACAAAAGTTTAATTGGAAAGGAGGGAGTATTTGTTTGTCTTTAGCGGTTTTTCTAGCCTGATTTTTCTCAAATGATTCAGAAGAATGCTTTCAATCCGGCGCTGGCTGCTCCTCTTTCATTTCACGTTTCTCGCTCAAGTTCTCGGCTTTGAAACCAGCGTAGTTACATAAAAGGGAGGATGAAAGAATTTGTGTTTGTTTTTCTCTTTTTTTTTTAACTCCAGTTTTATGGGTCCATAAACATGCTGCATCAACCAAACTCTCCGGCTTCAGAGTGTTTGGCTGCATTTGATCAGTGCATAGATTAGCTTCTTTAGCAGAGACGAGTGTGTGTCATCTTCAGCCCCTTCATCTTTGTACACAGCCAAAAACTAAATACCAAATGTATGAAATCTCTTGTGTAGTATTGTCAGTAGGTATTATGATAACAATTATTATTAGTAGTAATAATAGTAGTAGTTGTATTAGTCGTCGTAGTAGTTGTTAAAATCGATAAAAAATAATATACTGTAAAAGAATGAAACATAAATAATATTGGTGAATCTGGGGTGCAGACGAGCGTTGAGTAAACTGGAGCGAGCAGCTTGTGTGTGGAGGTGCTAAAGTGATCTCTCCTTTTGGAGGTGCTAAAGTGATCTCTCCTTGTGTGTGGAGGTGCTAAAGTGATCTCTCCTTGTGTGTGGAGGTGCTAAAGTGATCTCTCCTTGTGTGTGGAGGTGCTAAAGTGATCTCTCCTTGTGTGTGGAGGTGCTAAAGTGATCTCTCCTTGTGGAGGTGCTAAAGTGATCTCTCCTTGTGTGTGGAGGTGCTAAAGTGATCTCTCCTTGTGTGTGGAGGTGCTAAAGTGATCTCTCCTTGTGTGTGGAGGTGCTAAAGTGATCTCTCCTTGTGTGTGGAGGTGCTAAAGTGATCTCTCCTTGTGTGTGGAGGTGCTAAAGTGATCTCTCCTTGTGTGTGGAGGTGCTAAAGTGATCTCTCCTTGTGTGTGGAGGTGCTAAAGTGATCTCTCCTTGTGTGTGGAGGTGTTAAAGTGATCTCTCCTTGTGTGTGGAGGTGCTAAAGTGATCTCTCCTTGTGTGTGGAGGTGCTAAAGTGATCTCTCCTTGCGGAGGTGTTAAAGTGATCTCTCCTTGTGGAGGTGCTAAAGTGATCTCTCCTTGTGGAGGTGCTAAAGTGATCTCTCCTTGTGTGTGGAGGTGCTAAAGTGATCTCTCCTTGTGTGTGGAGGTGCTAAAGTGATCTCTCCTTGTGTGTGGAGGTGCTAAAGTGATCTCTCCTTGTGTGTGGAGGTGCTAAAGTGATCTCTCCTTGTGGAGGTGCTAAAGTGATCTCTCCTTGTGGAGGTGCTAAAGTGATCTCTCCTTGTGTAGGTGTTAAAGTGATCCCTCCTCGTCCAGGTTTATTAACTGCTAACTGCAGTGTGGTTCTGAGGCCTGTGTGTAAATCACCCTTTTTATGTTACCAATAACAGCACAGCCATTCTCTGGTCTGGCCAGGAGCGACCGGCTTTGATCACGGAGCTTAATCTTGATTTAAGGTGTTGACAGATGATGCTCCTGGAGTTTCTGTTGACCCCTCTCCCCCCCCCCCTCCTCCTTCCCCCCAAAACGTGTTCAACAATCGCACCGCTGTTCTGAGACGTCACGTCTGTCAGGACAGGGTGCGGAGGTGAGGAGTCCTGCCTCAGAGCGGGTAGGGGCCTGATTGTGAGGGGAGTTTTTTGGGGTGGAGGATGGGGGGTGCTAGCACTGGGGGAGGTAATGAGATACTGCAGGTGTCCTCTCTGCTGTTTTAATTCACACTAAAGAACCGACACACGTCAGTCCAGGGCAAACGGGGCCTCTATACCACTGAGGTACTGTAATTAACCTCAGTCTCTGTAGCAGCGTGACACTGTGGCCTGAGTTGTTTATTTGCTTATTGCATGTGTCCATAGACATCAACATTTGAGCACTAAATTACAGTACAATCTAGATTCCTGGAAAGAAACGGCAATATAACACAAGATTCCTGGCTACATTTTCACATTTTTATTGGTGGAGAAGTACCAATAAAAATGTAGGGGGGGAAAAAAAGATCTGTTTCGTTGCGAGTCCGTCTCATTTTCTCAAGTATAGAGCGAGTTTACCGCATACATACAACAATGACGAAAATACACAGACCTGGAATAAAGTAGGAAACCTCTCTCTTGCTGGCTATTTCATTGTTAAACACGTCAACATTATACAGTCTACACTCATTTGTAGGCCGGGAACAGAAAGTTGTTGTGAGAAGCCATTTTGTCTGAGTTCCCCGGGGGATTTCTCTGAAGGGCTTTGGATGAATTCTGTCTTTGATTGCTGTGTTTCGCAGTGCCTACCATATTGAATTATATAATATGCAGAGTGTACACAGAAAATTCAATAAATGTTCACCTTTAAAAATAGATATTTCAGTCCTCATTTTGTAAAGCATATCCCTGCAGTAAAACCCAGCTCTGCTGCAAAGCTGGTCTAGCTGCGTATGAGATGGTCAACCAGCATGGTCAAGCTGGTCAACCAGCTAGTGCTGGTAGCTTGTCTGAACTTGTGGCTAGTCAAGCATATACCAGCTTTTTTCTAAATATATATTGAGCTGGTCAAACCATTTGGAGCTGGGAGCTGGTCTGATCTGGTCAAACTGGCTACCAGCTGTTTCAAAACCTAGCTTGAGCTTTTTTTCAGCAGGGATAGTCTTTCTGCAGTGCTTAGTTCTGATTGGGATTGAGCGAAAAGATCACAGATATCCTTATTAGAGTATCAGTGTTTGGATTAGCACCATTCACACATTTTCAGAATTAGTTAAAGATGTCCTTTTAGATGTGAAATGTTAACTGAACAGATCTGGATTGAGCCTAAAAGGAGACCACAAGTGGATCTGCTGTCCTACCGGCTTGAGAAAACGTCTCACCTGTGATTGGCCCAGGACCTGCAAGGTTGTTCGGAGGTCCTGGCTGGCTGGCTGGTGTGGTGTGTGAGTGTGTGTGCTTGTGTGCGTGTGAGTGGGTGAGTGTATATGTGAGTGTATATGTGTGTGTGTGTGTGTGTGTGTGTGAGAGAGAGGGTGAGTGTGTGTGTGTGAGAGAGAGGGTGAGTGTATGTGTTTGTGAGAGTGTGTGTATGTGTGTGTGAGTGTGGGTGTGTGTGTGTGTGTGTGTGTGTGTGTGTGTGTGTGTGTGTGAGTGTGTGTGAGTGTGTGAGTGTGTGTGCGTGTGTGTGTGAGAGTGTGAGTGAGTGTGTGTGTGTGTGTGTGAGTGTGTGTGTGTGTGTGTGTGTGTGTGTGTGTGAGAGGGGGGGTCTGTCTAAATGGTCCAGTATGCACATTGTGGGCTGCAGTGACCCTGCTCTCACTGGGTCATTGATGGTGATGTGTGAAGGGGGAAGAATGGCGCAGGTAAACGAGGCGGGGAGGTCAGTCGCAGCCGCGGGGAACGGGGGCGCGAGGATTAGGAGTGAGACTAATGGGGTCCTGGGGGCTCTAGGAGAGCTCCACAGAGCAGGCTGGGGACAGGGGCGAGACACGAACCCACTTTAAATCCTGTCCTCCTCTCCACTCTCCTCTCTCCTCTCTCTCCTCTTCTCTTCTCCTCTCTCTCCCCTTTCCTCTCTCCACAACCCAACAGAGTTCAGTCCCGTTACAGGCGGGAGGGAGGGACACCGGGCGCTGTTGTTTAAAGCGTGTTTCCGCGCGGAGACGTTTGAGGACACTATTTGCGTGATGAATTAGAACCGAAATTGCATTTCTCTGCCCCAAACAAAACGAATACTCCCCCCTGCTTATGTCAGCAGCAGACACATTGTTAAAGCCCTTTGAGTTAGTGCTCCAATCCGCCGGCCTTCGTCGCTTTGTAAACGGATAGACGGGGTCAAGTAATTTGCAGAGTTAAGCATTTTAGGTCAAGCAATTTAAGGAATAATTCAATGTGAGATTATTACCTTGTTGGCCCCGTTTACTTTGTGCGGGGCCCCGCTCTCTCCTTTAGCCTCGCCTCTCCGCGAATTCACGGTGCCGCCACCCGAGAACTTTTTCAAAGTGCATAACTGAGAACGGGAGGGCGGCCCGGGCGTCAGAAGAGTGTGTGCAGTCTGAGGCGTCCGCTGACGAAGCTCCGCAGGTCTGCTCACATTCGCTCCTCATCCTGAGAGGTCACTTTAATCTCGCGTTTGTCTCCTTAAACAGTACAAGCACACCGGTCACTATCGTTTGGGAAAGAATTGCTATTCATAATCTTTTTAAAAAGTGCCGTGATTCCGTTTGAAGTCGGGAGATGAAAGGGGGCGCTGGAAAACCTGGGGGAACTGCCGTTTGGAATTAGGGTGTCGGCGGTCTGTGATGATTTTGACGTGGCGCAAAGACGGCGGGCGGAACACGTCCCAGAGATCTCGCCGCAGCTCCTGAAACTTGAGGAATCGATGACCCGGCACAACGGAGCCGGATCGGCAGGGTTCTGGATCGTCCCAGAGGTCCAGCGGCCTCGTCTCACCTCGGCTTCATCGTCGACGTCAAAGTCTCGGGCCGGCGTTCTGCGTGTCAGGCGGCTGTGACCGCGCGCTCGATGGAAGTGGAACGAAACCGCAGTGGAGGCGCGCGACTTCGCAGCGCCTCGTTCTTCTTAAAACACATCGTATTAATTTGGGTTTTATTTTTTTTCTCATTTTCAGTTACTAAGCCTTCACCCACAGGAGAGGATGCGCAGCGTCTTAAGCAACACATTGGCCTAGTTACATACTCTTTTCGCTGCGGAACCACATCACTGTATCGGGGTTATTGCGTGCGCTGATGGTAAATGAGTTAAGTGTTTTTCAGCCGTGTGTGCTGTACGTGAGCGGGGCTGTGTCATTTCCATAAAGACCTGCATCGCTATTTTAGATCCCCGCTATTTTTATCAAAGGATCAAAACCTTTGACCGCTTTGTGAAACAGTGGCCACAGTGTGGGTTTTGTTTAGGTTCGTAGAATATTTTAGGGGTGACAGAACCAAGAATAAACCTCTCTCTTGCTGCTGTTCTGATTGGAGTAAAATGTCCTGCCTGTTTTCAGGAGGCTCTCGAAAAACAACAATCATTTCCACAATGAGGGGCGACATGGCTCAGGCAGTAAGAGCAGTCGTCTGGCAGTCGGAGGGTTGCCGGTTCGATCCCCCGCCCGGGCTGTGTCGAAGTGTCCCTGAGCAAGACACCTAACCCCCAAATGCTCCTGATGAGCTGGTCTGCGCCTTGCATGGCAGCCAATCACCGTTGGTGTGTGAGTGTGTGTGTGAGTGTGTGAGTGTGTGTGAGTGTGTGTGAGTGTGTGTATGAATGGGGGAATGAGAAGCATTAATTGTACAGTGCTTTGGATAAAGGCGCTATATAAATGCCAACCATTTACCATTTGCAAGCATTGCTGTCCCTGCCTCTCCCACCTGCCCACCTTCTCTGCCTGCGTCCATTACCCCCACCCTGCTACTGTCTGTTCTGTTCATCTGAAATGAAATGGGATAAATTCATTAATTGTGATGTAAGGCACTTGCGGTTGTTTTGAAAGCCCGACTGAAACGCCTCTCCTGGAATTGTCAGGTCTGTCATCAGAGCCCACACAAAGCACTCATTTCCCTGGGCCTGATCTGGAGCCTATTTCAAGGTTTTTAATGCAATTGGAAGCATACATTTATATACATTTATCCAGACAAAGAGACAGCCAGACAGATGGGTAAGCAGGCCATATATATACACACACACACACACACACATACATACATACATACATACATACATACATATACAGTGAGCTCCATAATTATTTGGGACAAATACATATTTTTGATTCTTGATTTGACTCTTTATGTTTGATCAATGAATCAAAAAATTCATGTATGGGTAAAGTGCAGATAGGTAATTTTATATATTTTGGTTTCAGCGTGTAAGCCTTCCACTTTTAGCTCATCGTCCCACCCATGTCAGGGGGGTACAGAGCCAAATCAAGATTCTTTTTTTTTCCCATCCTGGTGTCATTGGGTAAAATTATCCAAATTATCTACATGGAGACATCGACCGCTTGGATTCACAGAGTTAATTACAGAAAGTTTGGATGCCTGGCATTCAGCAGCTGCTGGTATGTCTTTGTCCTAAGACTTATGGAGCACACTTCATCCACCGTTCCCATCAGATTTCACACCTTTCTGTGTGGCCTCAAGGATAAATGACTTCTGTCGCACTGCCGCCCACATCGGCCAGCGTGTGCTACTGAGGCCAGTGGCGCACCGTACACGCACGAGAATTAAAATTAGGAGCAGAAAGAGTCGGCGTTGCATGTTGAATATATATTCCACGAGCATTAATAATGCAAGGTATTTTTTAATGAAAGAATACATTTTCCCTCGAACAATTTAACGTGCGAGGAAAAGTCTCCTTAATCAATGCATTACTTTAAAAATCTCTTCTAATGGGCAACATAACCCAGGGGAAAGGTCACCGCGGTAATAGACTAATCTCAATTATCAGGGGCAGTCCGCAAAAAAAGCCCCCCGCACTCCCGGCTCATCCCCCTTTCCCCACGCGGACACACCGCCGCGCGGCGTGAGACTACGAACACGGCCAAATGAAATTATAAAGCGCTGTTAAATTTATTAATCATTTAATTAGCTAAATGTTCCCGCAACTACGCCAGAGATGAACGGCGTGTCACTTTCTAATGCGATTTGCCTCTCGCAGAGACGAGGGGTCGAGGGGGCGGGGGGAGGGGAGGGGAGGCGCATGTCAAACGACGCTGCGCCCCCCCGCCTCCCCCCCCCTCAGAGTCCGCACCTCGCTTAGGAGGGGGCGACGCGCTACTATCGATTACGCTCAAATACCTCCCAATGATTTCTTTGGCTGAAATAATTGTTCTCTCCCTCTCCACCTCGGCTGGTGTGTGGGGAGCGTTCTGGCACAAAATGGCTGCCGTTGCATCACCCGGGTGGGTGCTGCACATTGGTGGTGGTTGAGGTGAATTTCCCCCACATCACTGTAAAGTGTTTTAAATGTAACCATCTATCTATCTATCTATCTATCTATCTATCTGTCTATCTATTTGTCTTTCTATATATCCGTCTATCTTATGCTTTTTTTCTTCCTCTGGACATGTCAGTGAAGCAATCGGCATGAAGTTTGGTAGCGTT
>NC_083774.1:2649337-2679337 GCF_963514075.1 Conger conger | reverse complement strand
TTTTACAACCAATTTTAATGAATAGATGTCCAATAAGAGCTTTTATTGTCTTAGCATATGTTGCTTTTATTAGATGAAAATAATTACGTTCTACGGATCACCTCGGAAGTCCTTTCGGAAGATAAAAATGAGATAGTTTCACAGTGGCTGCACAAGTCCTTCTGAGTTGGGTCGTTTTCCCCTTGGGTGCTTCTTGTCCTAACCCCCTTCCCCTCCTGATCTCCCCCCACCCCACCCTCTCTCCCCGGGAAAGACATTCATGCTCACACACGCACACGCACAGCCTCTCACACACACACACACTCTCCCCTTTTCCCTTCACATTGAAGTGTGACAGGAGACACTTGACAACTGACACATACTTGATCTTATCAGGAGTGAGTGAAAATCCCGGCTCTCGACTGATGAGTGATTGTCACTTGAACATTGTTTATTCCCCCTGAGCTTCATCATTCACCCCCTGACTGTTTCCCCGCGTCGCTGTTCGCTTTGTTTCTCAGTCATTTCACAAGAGCCGGGGACCCAGGGCCCAACATGCGCTCACAATGGCTGCCTGTTACACTTAGGCACCGAATCAAGTCAAAAGAGCCTTTTAATTAACCTCGCTTAAGCAGGGGGGCGCGACTCGATTCACCCTCTCGCCAAAAAAACACTGGTCTCTCGTGCACATTTCACTCCAAGGGTGTGAGCAGGGCACAGTCCTCCTCCACACTTCTCCACCGGCAGGAAACGCCTGTTGGGTTGAGTTTGAGTTTCATGTTTTTTTTGGGTATTTCAGAGAGGTAGGACGACTTCACGTCTTGTTGTTGGGAGAACAAAGCAAACACTTTGAACATTTCCAGAGGGGGGGAGAAAGGGCTTGTGTTTTACCACGTACAACATCCTGATCGCTCAGCCAGTGGGGACGTGTGGGGTGGAGGCTGGGCCGACTTCTGCCACGCGCTGGTGTTCCTGCCCCACGGGGCAGTGGAGGGGGCTGGTTTTTGCCACACGCTGGTGTTCCTGCCCCACGGGGCAGTGGAGGGGGCTGGTTTTTGCCACACGCTGGTGTTCCTGCCCCACGGGGCAGTGGAGGGGGCTGGTTTTTGCCACACGCTGGTGTTGTTACCCCCGCACGCGGGGCGGGGCGGGGCGGGAGTGTGGCGGCCTGTGTCAGAGGCTCTCTTTGTGATTGGTCATTTGCTGGAAACAGCGCCCGCTTTCATTCCGCCGTGTTCCAGATAATCTGTGGCGAGGACGGGGTGAAGGCCCCCCATTGTGCCCTGCACATAATGAGGAGAATTAGGGCTAACAATGCTAACAATGCTGGCTAGCCGCGCTGCCCGTGACGCGTGCAGAGAGGTTTAAACGTCCTGGACGAGGGGCCCCGGGGCCATTTCATCACAGCCGAGTCTCTGACCACGCTGCGGCAAGACAGGCCAGCGTAACGGCCCCTCCACACCAACAGCTGACCTGCACTACATTACATGTTAGTGAGCTGGCGCTTTCATCCAGAGCGACTTACGGTCGATTAGACTAAGCAGGGGGGACAATCCCCCCCTGGAGCGATGCAGGGTTAAGGGCCTTGCTCAAGGGCCCAACGGCTGTGCGGATCTCATCATGGCTGGGGATTGAACCACCACCTTCCGGCTCCCAGTAATGCACCTTTTCCCACCAGGCTACAGGCTACAAACTATAAGAGATAAGTGCTGTATAACAATACCAGTGTGAGCATGCACACTGACGAACGATAACATTCTACAAATAGCCATTTTGAACGGGAAGCCTTGTGAATTCAGATGGATTTTGATTGACTGTTATTGCTGAAAGTGGTCCTAATGACAGCGCTTGTCCGTCGTCGTGGTTGCAGTTGCGGACGGGCCTTTAGACATGGAGTCAGCTCGACGCAGAGATTACCCTGATCCAGCTGAGCATCTTTTTCCATTACCCCTGGCTCATGCTTAACAAGTTCTCCCATCAGCGTACATTAGAGATGTCAAGTGATGGGTTCATCTGTGAGACTGCGCAGACTGTGTGACTTTGAGGATGATAGTTTTTTTATTGGACTTCTTGGCTGAAGTGTGAAGTTTTTTTTTTCTTTAATCCGTTTTGGTTGTATTCCAGATTCTACAGCTCTGTGGCGTTTCACACTCGTTGGGTTTTTAAGCGCTCATTGTCAATCTACAGAATAAGCAGAATTTCATTCGACAGTTATTGAAATGATTTCTATTTTAGAAACATGTAGCTGAAAATATACAAACCGCTTGTTTATTTTCTTAGTTTATCATTTAGTCTCGACTTTATACAAACTATTATCCGCTGTGAAATGCGTAATTATTTTCACCGTTTAGCGTGATAGTTGCGAGATTTCTTTCTTTTGTTGTCACGCCAAAGTGAATGTAGGCCCCAGCATGAACTAGTTCTCGAATGTGGTCGACGTGAACGAAAAGGAAAGTGCTTACCTTGTTTTCCCCGACCCCAGACGTAGGAGACGGAGAGGTTGAGAGCGAGCGCGCGTGTGTGGCGGGGTGTTCTGATTACACAGGCGGCGGGCGGCTCTGTGAAGGGACCCAGAACCATGTCTTCCATCATTTGGAAAAATGTAGATGAGAATTCGCTGACAGCTTGCCTTGACTTTGTTATTGAGCCTCCAAATTGATTACACCTGGGGATGTAATGAAACAACTAATTGAATGTGTCCTATCGTAAGGGATTTGGTTAAACTTACAAACTCAACCCCGCAGTGAACGAGTTTTAATTAATGGGCAAAGTCTCTGATAACCTTCACAAAACAATTAAAGGCAGTGAGGAGATTCCGACAGAAGCTCTCAGACACGGGTTCAAATCTGCCGTTCTGTTGTGTCTGCTACTTCATCATCAATCTTAACGTGTATTTCATTATCACGGTTTATTTAACCACAGGAACCTTAGTATCACAGTTTATTTAACCATTGACCCATTATTATAACAATTGTGCAATAGTATTAAAAAGTATAACATAACAAGTAAATAATAATAAAAAAGAATCATAAAAAGTATTCAATTAAACATTTTACAAATAAAGCATATTGTGTTAAATTGTTAATAGAATTAAATATTTATGAATTTTACCATTACTTATCAACCTTCTGTTGGTGTTATAAGCGTATAGCCTGTATCATTTAATCCTATTGCCAGGGCCAGTGTTGTCTGGTCTTTTATCACTGAACTACCTCTATGTGTGAGATGAATGGGATTATGATAATGTAGAAGTGTTCCTGCACGATACACTATTAAAATTCTTGTAAAATATTAAAGTCATATAAAAAACACTGTAAATTGTAATCAAAATGCAGCATTTTTATCTGAATCTTGTTTTTCTTGGCTTGGAATACTCCGGTGCGATTTGTTAAAACAGCTTAAATCTGAGCTCTACTCTGAGGAAACGAGAAGCTGCAATGTGTGACTGAATACATTTGATGTGTGTGTGTGTGTGTGTGTGTGACTATGTGTGTGTGCGAGTGTGTGTGTGTATGTGACTTTGTGTGTGTGTGTGTGTGTGTGTGTGTGTGTGACTGTGTGTGTGCGAGTGTGTGTGTGTGTGTGCGTGTGACTGTGTGTGTGTGACTGTGTGTGTGTGTGTTTGCGAGTGTGTGCATGGGTGTGTGTGTGACTGCATATGTGTGTGTGTGTGTGTGTGTGTGTGTGTGTGTGTGAGAGTGTGTGTGTGTGTGTATGCATGTGTGAGTGTGTATGAGTGTGTGAAAGTGTGTACGAGTGTGTGAAAGTGTGTGTGTGTGTGTGAGAGCAAGAGAGAGAGAGACACAGAGACAGAGAGAGAGAGAGAGAGAGAGAGAGAGAGAGAGACAGTCAGTTCACCAGGTTTGAGCCATTGGCTTCTCCACCCCTGAACACATCATTATTACTCAACCCTGGAAAATGGGAAAATGGTTTTGTGGAAATAGGGAAGCGTGCAGTCCACCATCACCTTAACGCCGCCCTGGGGAGCCAGCTGCCCGGGTGCCACCATTACAAGGCAGAGCGCGTTATAATGACGGCCATTTTAATAGGATTTAATGCATATGGAGGGGCCAGGTCCTGCTGCCTTATAGCCCGCACGGAGGAATGAGAGTCCAATCATAAGGCTTCATCCTGGGTGCGGGTGGGCCATCGTTCATCTCCACACCGTGTGGAGCCCCCGCTACTGCCAGCCTGGGGGGGGGGGGGGGGTGAGGGCCACGGTGGGACAGCCCCCCAGTCTGACCGAAAGGACCAGAGTCACAACTCAAAATCCAAAACAGGGGTGGGTCTCATCTGAACAGGGCCTGTGTGGGTGCGGGTTGTTGTTTTTAACTCCACGCTCCAACACCCGATTCTACTCATCAGGGTCCTGATTGAAGACCGCGATTAGACGATGAGGAAAGACTGTGATTAGATAATAAGTTGATGTAAAGCGTGTTTGGCGCTGGGCTAAATGGGAAACCTGCACCCACACCGGCCCTTTCGGATCGGGGTTGAGCACCAGCAGTGATCTTCAGTGCAGCGAGGCGCACTTCGGCCTGGAGGAGCGGCGGTGGGACTCTCAGGGAGGGAGGGTTTCGTTCGGCAGGGTGCTCTCGTCTCATTGTGCCTCCTGTGTCTGGCTTTGCCGGCGTCGGAGTCTGAGTCGAGATGTTTACTGCAGAGGTAACGACTGCACAGATCTCCCTGAGGACCGCTGTGTGACTGCACTGCTGAGAGCAGCGGCCTGTCTGCCGTCTGCAATGGTCCCCAGCCGTGACACACACACGCACATGCTCGCTTGCGTTGTGTGGTACGTAACTCCGTTGTAATTGTGAATAACACTTTTTCTTAAATGACTGCATGCACTGCACCTAGTGACCGGGGGACAGTCCCCCCCCTGGAGCAATGTGGGGTTAAGGGCCCAACGGCTGTGCGGATCTTATCGTGGCTACACTAGGGCTTGAACCCCCAGCCCTCAGGGTCCCAGTCATGTACCTTATGCCACTATGATACAGGCTGCCCCAGAGCTGTAGCTGGAGGGATGCATATATTTTTATTTTATTTCATCATCTTCTATGGTGACAGATCCAAAAGCTGATGTAATAATTTGATGAAGATCTCCTGAAGCTCATTTTAACCACGAGCCCCAACACCGCAGCATGTTTACAGGGAGGTCCAGGAACCTTTACAGCGACCTTTATCCCTGCGGGCACTGCGTAGGAGTTCCTCTCGGTTCGTGGTGACTTCTCGTCGACTTCTCATCGAGTCCGTTTCCTGTAAACACGTCCAGTTGTGCTTTTAATCAGCAGCTGACATACTCCGGAAACAGACATGAAAGCATCAGCTAAATAACAAATATAATAATAATTATTGCAGAAATTGTGGACTACAAAATGGCGGAATTGTAAGAGGGAAAGGTGGAAAGACACCCAGCAGTTGGTGGGTGTGGGTGTATGTATGTATGTGTGTGTGTGTGTGTGTGTGTGTGTGTGTGTGTGTGTGTGTGTGTGTGAGAGTGTGAGTGTGTGTGAGTGTGTGTGTGTGTGTGGGTGTGTGGGTGTGTTGGTGTGTTGGTGCGTGTGTGCGTTGGTGCGTGTGTGCGTGCGTGCGTGCGTGCGTGCGTGCAAGTGTGCGTGTGCGTGTGCGTGTGCGTGTGAGTGTGAGACTGTGTGTGAGTGTGAGTGTGAGTGTGAGTGTGTGTGTGCGTGTGTGTGTGTGTGTGTGTGCGTGTGCGTGTGCGTGTGCGTGTGTCTGTGTGTGAGAGAGACATGATCCATGGTCATGGTCATGGGGTGGCCTGTAGTGTAGTGGTTAAGGTGCATGACTGGGACACGCAAGGTCGGGGGTTCGAATCCCAGTGTAGCCACATAAGATCCGCACAGCCGTTGCGCCGTTGAGCAAGGCCCTTAACCCAGCATTGCTCCAGGTACAGTTGATTGGTCTAATCAACTGTACGTCGCTCTGGATGAGAGCGTCTGCCAAATGCCAGTAATGTAATGTAATGATGACTGTGTTACCAGTGCTTAGATGTTAGCATGTAGCCTGCCTCAAACTCTAATGGCACTGCGCATGCCTGTCTGTGTCTGGTCCTTGTCAGTGGAGTGAATATTGTGTCAGTGTTGTGTCAGTGCACGTTCACTGCCACATTCAGGACAATGTCTGTGTGCTTTTTAGCTTGCATATTTACACTTTTTTGCTTCATTTTCTGCATTAAACCATGAAAAACACGATCCACGCATACTACTGTACTGGTTAATTTTGGTAATACTGTGTCACAGAAGTTTCAAATAAATATAATCGTCAGAAATGGTTCTAGATACAAGAACAATTTTCGGTGGGGAGTTTATATTGTGTGCGCCAAAGATAAGAAAATGGCCGCTACTGGCTCAGGCAAGTGGAAAATCAGTAACTTGGGGGAAAGAAAAAAATAAATAAACAGGCTGTATTCAGGAGGAGAGCGAATGCAAATCTCAGGCGGAGTTCTCTTAATTCTCCTCTAACCCGCTGAAGAGCACCTCTCGCCCTTCTCCCCCTGACCCCTCAGAAGTGCTGAAAGCTGGGTTTGCATATTGTTTGCCTCCCGATTCACACACGGCCCTGTTTACTCAGTGACCGTGTACATTATCATTGTCTGCCTCGGGAGAGCAAGGAGCAGGAGGCCCCGGCCCTGAAAGGCCATTGATTCCAGCCATTATTCATCTGTTTTGCAGGCTTCCCAGTCGCCTGCTGCCTTTCTGCTTGAGCAAATTAGCCTGAAGTGGAGTGTGTTTTGTTGCTTAAATCCTTTCCCCACCTGGTTCATTGGACACGCTGAATGGCGCGGCGGCTGAACTGTCTGTCATTGGAGCTGTTTATCTGGCCCGGGCTGTCACTCAGACGCGGTGCACAGCTGTGCGGAGCGCGCTCAGATGGGCTGTCGGCTCGCTGCAAACCCGCGCCGCTGAGTGCGAGGGTAAACAAAACAAAACCAAAAAAAAAAAAAAAAAAAAAAACAGGCCGGGCAAAGAAAAGGGGGGGGGGAGGACGGCCTTAGAAACTTCACGGGCGCTATCTCGCCGAGAACGCAGCGCTAGCTCTGCCGTACCACAGTGTACCGCACTGTGGTTGGGAGAGGAGAGTGGTGCATTGTGGGAAGGGGGGGGGGGGTAAAGTGGAGTGTGATTTCACTTGTGGGGGGGGGGGGCTTATTGGCCATTCGCTGCTTGTCTAGCTTCATCATCGTACGGTCGTCTGTGAAAGTAGTCTTTCCTAGTTGACTTGTAGTTGCTTTAATACTGTGCTGAGCAGTTATAAAAGGTGTACTGTTGAATATGTTTACATATCTGCGACAGATCAGAAGCATTCTGTTTATCAGTAGACGGTGCCTACAATATGTTTTTAAAAATTGTATGTGTAATTTATCACTTATGAATGATTTGTGCCAGATTTATACTTATAAACAGGGCACTCTACTTACAGGGCAATCTACGCTACTGTGCAGTAGCAATGTTCACTCAGTTCTGCAGAATTGGCAACAGTATTAGGAGTGTAATGTAGTGATTATCGGCATGTGAGGTGCAACAAGTGTTCAACCATTTTAATGTAAAAAAAAAAAACAAGGCATGAAAAAATGATTTCAACGCATTAAACACAGATAAAGATATTCTTGTTACAATGATTATTTATTAAATTTAAAATATCTTTAGCACAGATTAAAAATCAGACACTTCCATCTATCATGATCGGCATGGTTCTTACGTGATTGAAAATAAACATTCCTAAAAAACAGTCCCTATCCAGTCCAACATTTCCCTCTGCGTATAACAGCCATTGCCTGGTCCAACCTTTCATAATGTACATTTCAGTCCTTAGGGCTGAGGCAAATCTGACCGTGTCGCAAACCAGTTCAGGTGAAGAGCGCGCTGTAGCTGACTGACTGAGGCCCAGTCTCGGGAATTACCAGTGCCCTGTGCGGAGTGGACTTTTCTGACTGTTCACTCCGTTAAAGTAAACTCTGCTTCCGTCACACCCTCCTCCCGTTATGAATCAGTGTGTGAGTCAGAAACAGAATCCAGCCGGTTAAAAATAGTACCACTGAAAGCTGGTGAATTTGGGTTTTGGTTATATACATCAAACGGCAGCCGAACACGGCTTTTTGCAAATACATACATATACACCATATATAGTTTTTTTTATTTTCTTTATTTTGCTTTTTTTTAAATATAATTATATTTCCATGGTATAACATAAGGGAGGTAACTGTTGATGGCGCTGACAAATTTACAGTAGGTTGGTAAATTGTAGTGCTGTGCACAGGAGTGTGTACTGGGACAGGGCAGAGACTGGGGGGCTTCTCCACGCCCGACTCGACCCTCGACCTCTTGTTAAGATGGACTCTCTTCCTCTTTGCCTCAACCCTACCATTACTAATGTGAAGACAGGTAACAAGAAACATGAGCGTACACAGGGAGAGTGACAGGCCAAGAAAAGGAACCAGCTAGTAGGAAAACATTAAGAACTAAGACATCTTCCCCATGATCTGACTTCATTTGACAAACAGTATCTTTTTTTTTTTTTCTTTTTTTTTTTTCTTGTTTGATTTTTTATTTTATTTTTTATTTCCCGCACATGCCATATGAGACTTCTGGATTATTATAAAAGTACCTGAAAGAATTGCTAGAATATCAGCATGCATAGCTGTGAGTTATTTACATCCTATTTACAAGAGATGGGGCCACAAACAGTGTGTTCCATGGTTCAGGTTCTCCTGTCCTATGTACAGCTCTAGTTAGCAGAGAAAGGTGGCAGCTTCATACAGATGTTTGTCTATTCATCACATGCATATAAAGAGATTGTTTGCATGACTGAACGCAACCTTTTTATTTATTTTTAATTTTTTTAAAGATATAACCTATGTCCAACATTTTTTTTTATTTTATTTTTTCTGTTCCCCTATGCTAAGGATTAGCATGTCACTGTACTTTTTTTGGACTACAGTCTATGAGCACAGAGGGCCTTGGACGTGTTCATTTACAGTGGCCACATTAAACTCTGCTACGAAAGCAACAGTTACACACTATAGAGCACGATGGACCAGTAAGGTGCTGGTGAGTGGCGTTAATCTACGTCATTCTCATCAGATGAACCGTGGCCAACAGACGCCCACCTCCCTCTGCTCAACGCTGGGGTCACGCCCGTTAGTGATGGACGCTGTGTAAATGAGGCAGGGTGCGGAAATATTAACTGAGTGAGTGGTACGTGGGGCACCCTCTGAGTTACGGGGTTCAGTCTGTTGGCCAGTGATTCTGCGAGTACACAGGGGCACGTACGAAACACAACACCGAAACGCCTGGCTCTACCAGGACCCCGTCGTCTTCTCCCCTTATCTCCAAAAAAAAAAAAATCCCTTTTTTTTTTTTTTTCTGGAAATGAACAGAACTATTATTATTGGTTATTTATTGCAAAAATACGTGTACTCTTATTGGCGTCGTCGTTCATCACTCCATTGATATCTTAGGTGAGTTTGCGTTGTAAATGGAAGACGTTGGTCTGTTCCCAGGCCACTGCGTTTGGCCTGAGCGGTGGACCAGGTTATTGCGCTTCGTTAAAGCTGTGTCTCGAAAAGCAGGCCACGGTAATATTCTGGCATTCCCTCCTATTCCCTCCTTTTGCTATAATTTTCCCAGCCCTGCCGTTGGGCTGGAACGCTGCAATGCCGAGGTACTGGTTCGTTTTGGGATCGGTGTCGTAGCGGGATAGTTTGGTGTGGTGCTTTGGTGTCTTGAATATTGCTGCCGACAGGGTTGGCACAAGCAGATTTAGTGTGTCCTGGAGTCTAAGACCACAGGGAGAGAGAGGAACGGCCTGAGAATCCTTCTGTGAATCGGGATGACGGTCGTGGCTGAAGGCCACATTCCCATTGGTCTACCTGCAGTGGTCAACCTGAACAGCCCCCCTCCCCCTATCTCCGTGACCAGTGAGAGCCGGCCTCTTCAGAACACACAGGGTTTTAATCATTAACCCTAGTACCATAGCCACCTCAGTCTGCTACGTACAGGTACATCGACAGCGGGGGAGATCTTATTGATAACACGGCAATCTGAAGTGCTGCTTAACGGACAGACGGACAGATAACGGCGCGGCCGAGCCGTACATTTCAACGTGATTATAAAACGCCGGAGGTCGAGTTACCGCTGGCGTCGGTAACACAACCCCTGTGTGTGTGTTTGTGTGTAAACAGTGGCGATCAGCAGCGGCTGAATTTCATACGGCGGGCGATTCCGCAGCGCTGCTTTTGATGAACGGCGGAGGAGTGGGGCCCGGCATGCTAATGCGCTATCTCATAAAGCTCATCACCAGCCGGGGTCGCGGGGGTCAAGTGACAAAAGGGGGGGCGCTAAACAGCAATAAGATGCTCTTCCTTTTGGTTCAGCTCACAATTCCTCATGCATCTTTTAACAATCAGGGCGCATCGCCGGGCTCCGGAGCCCGCTGCACACAGCCTCTACAAAGAGCTCCCGGAAGCCCCCGCCAAGACATCCGAATAAGGCTCAATGTAAACGATGCAGTCTACGGCAGGAAGCGAGAATAATTCTGTCACAAAACTATTAGTCCTCAAGATTGCCAATCATTTATTATTATTTTTTTTTCATATGTTTTTTTTAAATAAATGAAAATAGCAAATAAAAAACATTATGTCATTAGCGGACCTTCAGCAGAATTTCAGTCTGGGAGCTTTTTTTATTTCGGCTAAGGATGAATAGAAATGTCAGAATAATGGGCCGGGTCCCTGCAGCTGATGGGGGGCAGTTGTGGGTTCCCCGGGCCGGTGCTGTGTGATAATCTTTCTGCGGGAGAATGGAGGGCCGGTATGGATTCAGCAGCTGCTCCAGAACACGCTGTTCTCCCCAGGGGAAGAGGGGAGAATTCTGCGCTGCACTCTTTCACCGATTTAAGACAGGATTATATCCCTTTTCTCCGTGTGAACTGCTAGATGCCCCCCTGCCGTGCTCAGATCAGCCCCGATGACTCAGACTCTGTCACCGCGGCTATTTCGGGATATTGGGTGACGCGTGGTACAGGTGGCCACGGTGACTCAGGCCCTGTCGGTCTGCCAGGCCTGCGGTCCTCCAGCCGGGAGAAAAAGACCCGGGATCTCTCCTTCCGTCTGACCCGGCCGATCCCATTTCACACACTCACGCCGTATTGATATCATCAACTTTAATGTCGACGGTTTTAGTCCGATAAACATTTGAAAGCGGTTCAGATTTCTCCCCCCTCCTCTCCCTCTCAGCGCGGTTCGAGGGCTTAAATCAAGCCGTCAGAAAGCAGACTGTAGGTTTGAGCAGCGTGAGCCGAGGAAGCCACCTGCTCGTTGTCTGCGGCAATTAATTCATCTAATTTATTTATTTCTTTAATGAAGACTTGAACATTCAGGATGTGTGCGCGTGCCCACCCACCCCCCCCTCCCCCAAAAGCAGCCAATTTGGAAATGAAACGATCCCAGTAAATGAATTAGCCCCTCTGTCACAGACTTATTTAACAGTGTGTGGTTCGCCCCGCTCCTGCGATGGCAGCCGACGGAGGGAGAGTCGCTGGCGTTACGCGGCTCAGCCTAAGAGCAAACACAATTTGTGCCGTGGCCGCGATTACAACAACAGAATAAAAAGGCGGTTAGTCATCGCGCGCCTCTTTCCCGCCAGCCCGGGTTCCAGACCATTGGGCTAATCTGCTTCTCTTCCCAGCCAGAGAATCTTCCGGAAAGACTACCCCGGCTTTGTAAGGGTTAAACTGCTTAAGACCGGCTTTCTTCATTCCAAACCAGTGGCTTGCAGGGGGGGGACGGCAGCTTAACAATTAAATTATTCACAAGATACATTAGCGCTGTATAATCTTAGCGCTGCTCGCCTTTGCACTGATCATTACAGCAGTGCGATCCCGTTCGCCTGCGACGCTGACGCGTGTTTCTCCACACTCACACGGAAAGGGTGCAGAAGGGGCTCTGCTGCTGTACATCAGCTTTATGACCTGCACGGCCCCTTCAACATTACACTTAAATAATTAAATCAGTGCTAATTATTCATGATACGAAATAAAATGATCTGGGAAAAATGTTTTGCTGTTAATCAGCAATGTTTGTGGAGCGGCGTTTGCTCTGTGGAGAAAGACGGCAGTTTCTGGGACTACAGGCAGCTTGTGAGGATCTGTGTGAGACACACACTGCTGCACTGAAATGTGGTGTCAAAACATGTGAGTAGATTTGTGTATGTGATCATTGTGTGTGTGTGTGTGCGCGCGTGTGTGTGTGTGTGTGTATGCGTGTGCGTGTGTGCATGTGTGTGTGTGCGTGTGTGTGTATGTGTGTGTGTATGCGTGTGTGTGTGTGTGTGTGTGTGTGTGTGCATGTGTGTGTATGCGTGTGTGTATGTGTGTGTATGTGTGTGTATGTGAGTGCGTGTGTGTGTATGTGTGTGTATGTGTGTGTATGTGTGTGCGTGTGTGTGTGTGTTTGTGTGTGTGTGTGTGCATGTGTGTGTGTGTGTTTGTGTGTGCATGCGTGTGTGTGTGTGTGTGTGTGTGTGTGCATGTGTGTGTGTATGCGTGTGTGTATGTGTGTGTATGTGAGTGCGTGTGTGTGTGTGTGTGTGTGCGTGTGTGTGTGTTAGCGATGGTTAATCCCATGACCCCCTGCACCTCTCTTCCCGTTGGCGTCTGTCTCCTAATCTTTGTGCCGATGTCAGAGTTGTGCGTGAGCCCGTCTAATTAATGGAGTCACCACTGCCTCCACTGAGAGGCACGTGTGTGGAGTGGGTCATACCAGTGCATTGTGGGATGGCTGTACAAAGGGGAAGGTTTCTTTCTACTTTGCCTTTAGTGGGGTGCAACAATCGCTCCTGGAGCTGAGGTCAACTCTTAAGCCCCGGCTCATTAGGGCAGGGGGGAGGGGAGCGGATGGTGGAATGGCAGGGGTGTGTGTGTGTGTGTGTGTGTGTGTGTGGGAACACCCTGTTACACACACTGCTACACTGTTCAATTCACAACCCAGGATCCATCAAAAAAAAGTAATAAAACCAAATCCTGCTGGCTTCAAATAATTAGTATGATTAAGATTGGAATAAATTATTCTCAGTAATAATTGTACATACAGCATTACAGTCACCTTCATGACTGACCATTTGGAAAAAGTTCATAATTACAAATATTATACATCAATTCAGACTGCATTGGTGCATGAACCAGTGTCTGAAGCACAAATGAACATACCCCAGTATGAATATATACTTTTTATAACTCTGATCATGAAACTTTTCCTTTGAGCATGAGCTGAAGCCTTCCTCTTTGTAAAACAGGTCAGTGCATACTGCGTCTACTGGGACAGGTCTCATTATGATGTTGGTTTTCGGTGAAAATTTTGTAGACGTTTCACATTTGTTTTTTTGTGGTCATTCAGTTGTGCTGGTGTCTGCCGTTTGCTTTATTTAAAATTCTTCTTTTATAAAATGGCAGACGGGTGTATGGTTACAGGACTGGCCGGTGTGCAGGCAGGGAGCATTAGCGCGCTAGGACAGAGAGGGGCTCTCCTTAGCACTCGGATAGAGTACCATTACCGCGCTAGGACTGAGTAGCATTAGCACGCTAGGACTGAGTAGCATTAGCACGCTAGAACAGAGTAGCATTAGCACGCTAGGACTGAGTAGCATTAGCATGCTAGGACTGAGTAGCATTAGCATGCTAGAACAGAGTAGCATTAGCACGCTAGGACTGAGTAGCATTAGCATGCTAGAACAGAGTAGCATTAGCACGCTAGAACAGAGTAGCATTAGCGCGCTAGGACAGAGTAGCATTAGCACGCTAGAACAGAGTAGCATTAGTGCTCTAGAACAGAGTAGCATTAGCGCGCTAGAACAGAGTAGCATTAGCGCGCTAGAACAGAGTAGCATTAGCACGCTAGGACAGAGAGGGGCTGCACATGGCTGAGGTGGGACCGGGCCCTCTCGTGTCAGAAGCGGGCGATGAACGCCCCGTCGCTCCCCCCTCTGACAGGGCTGATAAAGACGAACAGGGGCTCCCTCAGTCAAGAGCGCGGTAATTTATGAAGCGCCCGGAACCTCTCCCCGCGCGGGCCGGCGGGCCGGCCCAGCCTGACGAACGGCTGGCAGGGCAGCGCGACGGCGCCTTATCACGCCGGCCCTCTCGGCCTAATCCAGAAACAAGATTCCAGGTAATTCCACCAGCGCTGGGGAGATTGATGAAGCGTCACGCGGTGACAGCTCGCCAACGTTTGGGGCGGACAGGGGGGTGTGGACGGCTGATTAAATGGGGCGACTGCGTGTGTGTGTGTGTGAGAGAGAGAGAGTGTGTGTGTGACTGCGGGGAAGGATTGGATCTGGATCTAAAACATGCCCCCCACACGTGTATTTATCATTTTAATGTACCCCACGCCTGCCACCGATTACTCCGCTCTGACCCGTGGTTACATTTGCAGTTATTATTATAATGTTTCTGCACACTGCCGGTCGTGTTCCGTGCACTTCGCAGATTTCCCCATTTCCTGAAAAGCCGTAGGACGCGCGCGGGTCACGTGACCCCGGGACGATCGCTCTGCCGCGGGGTCAGAGGTCTCTCGGTGACAGATCGTGAGGTGCACTCTCTGATATCTCGCTGGGGTGCGTAACCGTGTGCGGACGCCCGTATCCGGGGGGGGAGAGACAAAGCCTCCTCCTCTGCTGCTCACGGGGCTTCGGACCGACGCGCGTGGTGCGTACGCTGTGACCGCGAGCTGTACGCGGGGGACTGAGTGACATCTTTACCCCGTTAGGACTCCCAGGCTCCTGAACGCGCATTATCTTATCACGGTGCGCACAGCTACGTGCCTGTAGAGGGACTCTTTTCATGTGGGGGCTTACTGACACGTTGACCAAAGCAGCGACCGGGAAAGCACTCTTCAAAAGACTTTCTTTTTTTAAAATCTGGCACACAAACTACGTAAAGAGAGAAGTCTGTTCACCAAACCCAGGGCTGCAGTTCTGTCCGCCTCTCCCCCTCCCTCTCTCTCCCCCTCCCTCTCTCTCTCTCCCTCTTTCCCTCCATCCCTCTCTCCCCCCTCTCTCTCTCTCTCCCCTCTCTCTCTGTCACAGGGACAGGCAGCTTGGACTGCAGCTGGTTTCTGCTGCTCAGATGAGGATGTAGCTTTGTACTGGCTTGTTAAAAGGCTTCCATCACTAGGGCCCTCACTGTATGCCAGACGATTACTGTAAATACTGGCCTGCAGTTTCACATCCGTGCTTGGCCCGTGTTATTTGAAGATAAAGAACAAGCTTATTTCATGTGCGTCCTATAGAAGTCGACTTCATCCTGCGGTGCTTGTGAGGCGGTCTTAGCGGCTCTCTGAAAGCGCGAGGAGATGAAAGACGCGTCTCGTTGTTTGAGCTCTCCGCTTAAGTCTCTCTGACGGACGTTTTTTTTTTTTTTTTTTTTTTTTACCACCAAAATGTTAAAAATTGTCGGATTCTCTGGAATGCCCAGTGCGAGTTCCACCACGGTGTGTGGGGACGCATCAAGCGGCCAATAGCGTGGTGCGAGGGTCTCAGCGTGGCCAATGGCCTGCAATGTTCTGCTAACCCCAGGTTCCTCTCAGTTACACCGTAAAATCCAACCAGTTCACATTTGACATTTGCCACCTATTTCAGAGAGAGTAGGGGGAGGGGGGGGGCAGGGGGGGCATGTGCACAAAACCTAACCCGATCAAGGACTAAAACCGTCACTGGCAGGGACAGTGCAAGGACACAGATATTTGACCTCTAGTTACAACACCTGGTTCAACTTACATTACAGTCAGATTACTACAGAGGTGACTACTTGGGGAAACAGATAAACATGTCCATGCAACACCATTGAGATGTGATTTACAGCAGGGCGG
The DNA here is from genome assembly GCF_963514075.1 of Conger conger. Lineage (NCBI taxonomy): Eukaryota > Metazoa > Chordata > Actinopteri > Anguilliformes > Congridae > Conger > Conger conger. The sequence goes on along the minus strand of NC_083774.1, from coordinate 2,663,478 downwards.
GTCCAGCTCCAGCACACCGGGCTCAGCTCAGAGTTTAGGAGCGCACGCGTCCCGTCCCGCGCTCCGCATGAGGAGTTTCTCCCTTTTTTTTTTTTTTTTTTGTTTGTTTTTTTTTTTCTGAGGGCCGCTAGAACAGGAGCGAGAGTCCGGCCGTTTAAAAAAAAAAAACAACAAAAACAGCGTCCGCAGCCGGCTCTCCTCCGCCCGCGCTCCAGGTCTCAGGCTCGCTCTCTCTCCTGAAGGAAACTCAGGGCCGCGGGGCGCCCGCGCCGGTGTAAAACTCGACTCTATCTCTCGTCGACGCGCCGTCACGATGTCGGCGCTCCTGCGTGGCCGCGGCAGACAGCGCCGGGGCGGTGAGACGGTGAGACGTGTAAATCCCTCTGACACGGGATGAGTAGACAGCGCTGGCAGGGTGCCGCACTGCACTTTATGTGGCAGCACTTAATTGGAGCGCCCCGCTTCATTTTTGGCAGGGTATTTGTAAAACATCAAAGATGCCAGATTACACTTCTCATCAAATTACTTATGGGGCATTTTACCCTGCCTTTTTGCCTGAGAGCTCGGAGCTGAAATCTTTTAGGAAAATAAGGAAACGCACCAGTGTTTCTGTCTTTGTGTTTGCTCTTTTTGTTCTGTTGTTTTTTTCCCTGAAGCGTAATTTAGTCAAAGAGCCTCAGAGAATGTAGGGCGCATATGGAGCTGGAATCTCAACACTGGAGAGAGGAGGGGGGGGGGGATCTTTTATAGAGCCCATCGTGTGCTCATTCAGAATGAGACTGGGGCTCTTGTTCGGTCCTCTGTCTGCGTTTTTATAATAATACTCTGCGTATCTACATATGGGCGTGCAGATTGCTGATAGCCATATCTCCTGTACATACGGAATATATATACAAAGCCATTTCCCAACGGTAGTTCCTTTTGTGTGTGTGTTTTTCCTGGGACCAGGGGCCTGGCGGAGTGTGTGTGTGTGTGTGTGAGTGTGAGTGTGAGTGTGTGTGTGAGTGTGAGTGTGTGTGAGTGTGTGAGTGTGTGTGTGTGTGTGTGTGTGTGTGTGTGTGAGTGTGTGTGAGTGTGTGAGTGTGTGAGTGTGTGAGTGTGTGTGTGTGTGTGTGTGTGTGTGTGTGTGTGTGTGAGAGAGTGTGTGTGAGAGTGTGTGTGTGTGTGTGTGTGTGTGCAGGGAGCTCCCAGCTCTCGGGTCATGCAGTTGGGGCTGTCGTTCGGAGGAGGTGTGGATCGAGGAGGTCCCACGGGGTGGTGGAGACGGGGGTCTGCTGGGTGTTTTTGTTTTCCATGCACGGCCCTTGCGGAAGCTCGTCCGTCTTCTGGGAATGTCCGCGTCGTCTTCGGTCGACGGGTCCGTGTTCAGAGACCGTCTCTGGCCAGAACCGAACGCGTGAGGCGTTGATGTTGACCATGGCCGTTGATGTTGGGCGTTGACATTGACCTTGGGCGTTGAAGTTGGGCATTGACGTTGGCTGTTGACGTTGGTGTTGGGAGTTGACCTTGGGCGTTGGGCGTTGGGCGTTGACGTTGGGCATTGACGTTGGCCGTTGATGTTGGGCATTGACGTTGGGCATTGACGTTGGGCGTTGGGCGTTGACGTTGGGCGTTGACGTTGGGGATTGGCGTTGGCGATTGACGTTGACGTTGGGCGTTGGGCGTTGACATTGGGCATTGGCGTTGGGCGTTGACGTTGACGTTGGGCATTGACATTGGGCATTGACGTTGGGGATTGGCGTTGACGTTGGGGATTGACGTTGACGTTGGGCATTGACATTGGGCGTTGACGTTGGGGATTGGCGTTGGGCGTTGACGTTGGGGATTGGCATTGACGTTGGGCATTGACGTTGGGCGTTGACGTTGGGCATTGACATTGGGCGTTGACGTTGGGGATTGGCGTTGACGTTGGGGATTGACGTTGACGTTGGGCATTGACATTGGGCGTTGACGTTGGGGATTGGCGTTGGGCGTTGACGTTGGGCATTGACGTTGGGCGTTGACGTTGGGCATTGACATTGGGCGTTGACGTTGGGGATTGGCGTTGACGTTGGATGTCGGGCATTGATGTTGGGCGTTGACGTTGGGCGTTGACGTTGGGGATTGACGTTGGCATTGGGCATTGACGTTGGACGTTGGGCGTTGACGTTGGGGATTGGCGTTGGGGATTGGCGTTGACGTTGGATGTCGGGCATCGACGTTGGGCGTTGACGTTGAGGATTGACGTTGAGCGTGTGTTTCTGCTCTTGTCGTTGCAGCAACAGGGCGCGGCGAACACGGTGTACTGCGCCGTGTCCCCAGAGCTGGAGGGCCTGGGGGGAATGTACTTCAACAACTGCGTCCGCTGCCCGCCCTCCCTGGAGGCCCAGAGCGACGCCTCCGCCGCCAGCCTCTGGGAGCTCAGCGAGAGGCTGGTCCTCCAGAGGGCCGGGGCCCCGGGCCAGTAACCGCCAGGGGCCCCCCGTCCACACCCGACCACAGAGGACCCCACCACGGGAGGAGGAGAGGAGGACGAGGAGGAGGAGGAGGAGCGGGTGGGGGGCGGATGTGTACTATACTGTACAAGAAAGCTGCCAACCCTGGATCTCATCCAGGCATTTCATGTAGAGGCTTCTATACCCCTTGGATACAGATTAGATAGTGTTAAGTGAAGTCACTGCAGGCGCAAGACAGTCACAATGTTAAGTGCTGCTGGGAAATGGGACTCGAGCAGGTTAAAAGGGACACCGTCTCTCTCTCTCTCTCTCTCTCCCTCTCCTTCACACCCTCATCCCTCCTTCCCCCATCCCCTCGCCCCCCTCCCCTCAGCGTCTCTGGAGCTGGTCCTGGCTCGCGTGGCTCGTCTTGGGAGAACGCTTCCGCCAAACCGCCGTTTCCAGCATGTCTGGGATTTATTCTTTTCTTTTTTTAAAGTACGGAGTTCTTATGCTAACACCCACAGATTCCCCAGCAGAGCCCCGTTTGCTTATATTTTTATTAATAGAATTCCACCCATACAGGCCAAATCTTCTCTTGTGAGTCTCTTCTAAGGTGAAAATTAATTCATTTAAATACCACTATTTGATCTCGGTTGTCTGTATCTGTGGTTGTATAGCAATACAGATATAGACAACGTTGAAATGTCTTAATATTACAGAAGATAAAAGGAAATGGACGATGCAAACAGGCTTGTGTTTATGCACTATATACAGAAGAGAGAGTTCTGGTACATGTTCGAGTTTGATCCAGCTGAAGAATCCAATATGAATTAAAACAGTCCTGTACACGGGCTTGTTTTCTGTTCTACTGTACATAATCTATATCGAGCGTCGAGTTAATGTGCTAATGTTTCAGGACATTAGTAAGGAAGACTTGTTGATGTTGTTGTGTTTCATTATGCAATCTGTCAAGGCTAAAGGACTCCAAACCTACATTTTCTTAATAAAAAAAGTCAAAAACTTTCGGAGAAAGAATAATGATAATTACAAGTAAAATAGGAAACAATGCTTTTGAGGGATTATATTGGGTGAGAATTGTATCCACAGCAATAGATGGTGCCAGAGAGAGTCAGGTTTGTCTTCTTCTGGGGTTTTTCTCCCACTCCCTGAGGCACGGAGGTCTTTCTTTTTCTATCATTTCTTTTATTATTTTTTTTCTTTTTTAAATTTATTTTCTGATCTTAAATCAAACATGCGTAGATATTTTTTTCACGTTTAGAGAAGTCCTTCACGACCGGGTCGCGGCCGTCGTCGTCTTGATTGAGTCTTTAGAAAAGGAGGGGGTTCTGCGGGACGGGGGGGGAGCGGGGCTGGAGGAGGCGGGAGGAGGCAGGAGGAGGCGCAAGGAGGCGCGGGAGGAGGCAGGATGACTCCGGGGGGGTGGGGAGGGATGGGGGAGGTGGGTCATCGTTCTTAAATGTTGTGCTTTGTGGCAGTCCTGGTGCCAGAGGGGGCTCTAGGCCATCAGCAGTCTGTAGTCGTGTTTTCTGCAAAGACAGAGAAAGAGGAAACATTAAAACGCATTACTCACAAAACCCAAACGCTGTCTTGTCCTTTTTTAAGAAATTTAAAAAAAACAAAAAAATAAAAAAACACTGTTGAGTGGATGACATCGCTGACTGCCACCAAATCCTGTGAATACGATGACATCACTCTTCAGAAATACCCCGGTGATGACACGGGGGTGAGTGTGGTTTCTCCATTCATGATTCCCCCAGCAGAAGCGCTGATGCTACACACAGTCAGAGGTCCACCGGCCTGACGCTAACGGCGCTAACCGGAGCAGGGGAAAGTCACGCCGCTCGGTTAAACCCCCACGGATTAACGCGCGCATTCTCCCCCGCCTTTCCAACCGGCCGTTTCTCTCTGCCAAAACATGACATCAGACCGGGGGGCTCTTTATGACAGCGCTCCGCCCGCTCTTTGCAGCGGCGGCTAACGCACAATGGGGGAGCCGGAGCGCGAGTAAGGAGGTTAGTCAGCGCGGAATGAGGCACCGGCGCAGGTCACTGCTGGGTAATGCGGAGTTCAGCCGTGCGCCGGGGCCCGGAGCAGAGCCAACGGGAGCAGGACGGAGGGAGGGAGGGAGGGACGGAGGGACGGACGGACGGAGGGAGGGAGGGACGGAGGGAGAAGCAGCTGAAATCACACCGCACGCACGTGACGTGCGCTCAGGACCGCAAGCCTTTCACGCCCAACTACCCGAAGAGAATCGCGCGTGTTGCCGAACGTTTAGTTTACGTTTGCCCACGTGGTTAACGCACGCGTACAGTCAGCCTCTCACGTCAGCGCAGGGACTTCGCAAGACAAACAACGCTGTGCCCTGTTTCCGTTTATACACGTTTGCCACATTACCAGGGTGAATGAGTCTGTTAATCCCATCCGAGCTGCAAAGCCTACAGCAAATTCACAGTGCAAATGGAACCTTAATTGTTGCCTCTTCCCTCAAATGAAATGGTTCTTAAACTATGGACTGGGACCCAAGGAAGAGTACAATGAAAATGTCAGTGAAGAATTCTGAAATAATTCTTAAACAATTCTCAAATAAACATTTTTAATAGACATTTTTGAAATCATCTGAAATCACCATCACCGTGAGCTGAGAATTAGAAGGTTTCCATCTGCATTCTGAGTAGTTTTGAGATATTGAGCTTCAAAGATTCCAAAGTCAATGGGAATCCAAGCAGATATCTTTCATACGTCATGCTTAATAACAGTATTTTTGTATGTACGACACCAACTCATTTTTTGTCAAAACAATTATTACCTTATAATTCTCAGCTCACCTGTGTGACGCGTGCCCTGTTACCAAGGCTCCCTCCGCACTATAGGATGAGATGTGTAAGAACAACGCTCAGACCGATGCCCTCTGGGAGGACAAATCAATACGGCTTCTGCTGGGATATTCTGTATGCCATGTACAGACGCCCGCTGCCTCCGACCAGTTATAGATAGACAAGGAAACTGAATCTGGCACAGAACATTTTTGTTCTTGAAGTAACGCAGAGTGTCTTTCAGGTGGAAATACAGAAAACTGAACTCCAGGACGGGGGCGTGCGGGATTGATCGACCCGCTCGCGAAACGCAGCTGCTCCTGCAGGTTGGCACAGGGAACACTCTATGATAATCTATCTGTCGAATTTGTATTTTTTCCCCTAATTGCTGTACCTTTGGACTCAAATCACGGTCACCACTTATTCCAAATAAAACGTTGCGATATAAAACTACAAATACAAACATTAGTATTTTTGCTTGATGACGTCAGTAATGTTAATGACGCTAGAGGGACCAGCTCACCCAAACCTCCCCTCCGTCCACCGTGACTGTGCCAGGCAGGATGCTCCAGGCACTCACGCGTCTCAGTGAAACTGTCCCTGTTGTTAAAATCACCTCGCAAAATGCCCCGCTTTTCAGCAGCATTTCAAATAGCCTATATCTGCTTATATATTTGCTCAAATTAGACTAATTAGACTACTATTAGACAAATAAGCCTTTCAAATGGGCCAAACTCCTCACACAGTCTTTTCCCATAGCACGTTAGGACTAATAGATCTATAAATGCTGCCAATTCTGGACTGGTCTCTGAGCATTCCTATCTTTAGACGAGTCGGTTAGTCATTTACAAAGCTTTAGTTTAAACATCAGGGAAATTAGTCAGAAGTGTTTGTTTTGAAAGTGGTTTAGTGACACTTTCCTCCTGATCTGGAACCCCTCCCCCAAAACAAACCTTCTGTCAAACTCACTTTACGCACTGGGAGAGTCATCGATTGCTCAGTCAATCACGAGCAGAGCTGACTCGCGTTCTTATTTCTTAGCCAATCAGCGTGCAGCATCCTGAAAAATGCACTTTAACAAATTAATCTCACAGAATATTCTCAAGCTGTGTGTTTACGTGGGGTTTTTCCTCCCTCCTCTGAAGTGTACTCCAGCAGAAAGAAAAGTGAAAATGAAGTTGTTGGACTCTAAAGCGGTTGTCTTCATAGCCAGTGCAGCACTCAGAGGCTGGATGACTCACTCCTGAAATAAACTGCACGTTGGCGGCCTTCAGGACGGTCTAATTTCTCCACGGGACGTCTGCTAACAGCCCTCTCACTGCATGGGAATTACAGAGTTGGGAGCAGGAATCTGATAAATCAATCACAGAGACCACACACACACACACACACACACACACACACACACACGCACACGGGCAGTGTGAATCTGCACCTCACGCTGTAATATATAACGTAATTTCCCCTGAAAATGGCTCATTAAAATAAACCCGGCTGCTTTAATAGAGTGGGCGGGGCCTGCTCTTCTTCTCTGGTATATCGAGCCGGCGCTCTCAGGTGCACATTTCCCAGAATGCCTCCCTCCCACGGCCGGGCTGCCGGGGTCAGCGCTGAGCGCCAGCGGCCCTGTCCCACCACGGGGCCTCCCTGGAGCTCACAGGCCCCGGGACCAACCCTCTCAAACCGCCCGACTCCTCCCAGCCTGGACAGGTGAGTGGGGGGGCTTCTTCACGCCCCGGTGTAACCACAGTACCAACCGTGTGGATATGGGCCCTCGAGCAAGGCCCTTCACCCTGCAATGCTCCAAGGGGGATTGTGCCCTGGTAAGTCTAATCAACTGTCAGTCGTTTTGCATAAAAGTGTCAAGTACAGAAAATAACTGTGCTATAAAGACTAGTGGTAGATGACCATAGTCTATAAAGGTTAAGGTTAAGCCCTGTTAATGAAGAGCCAAAACCCCCCAAAATGGGGAAATTTATTTTACTTCTTTTTTTTTTTTTTATGAAAAATGGATCAACTATTCCATCCAGTTATATAATAAGGATTCAGGTTGTAGAGAAAGCAGGTGCTTTAAACCAGCCATCGTCAAGTCTGGACCCCAAATCCAAATCCGGGCCAGGTTTTCTTTTCTCCGAGGTAAATACACAAAAGCAGTACCTACAGTACCAGCATTAAGACAAGACGGGCGGTAAGAAGGGTTTATGATGTCTCTCACCTGGTTAGGTTCACACACAGGACACATTGAGCACTGATCTATAGCCATCACCGCTCTGTATGGCTTCTTCAGGGCAGCACGGCAACACCCGTCATCCTGGCTCTGCCTATCTTATGGGGATAGCTGTGTGGGGTCGTGACTACTCCTACTGTACTGCAGTATTACTGCATATCCAGACTACTCAATATCGTCCAATAGTCGTACTGTCCAATCACACGTTTTTCTGGATATACGTCATATTTATAGAATCATACAAAAGGAACAGGACAAAGAAATCTCCACGGGACAAAAATCTATTTCAGTAGCTATACAAATCCATACAAAAATACAAGGGCATCAATTAATTTCAAGTAAACCATAATTGTTTTAGGAAATGTTGAAAATACTCGATGGAAAAAAAGGTGAAGAATGTAAATGTTCACTCAGGGGTCAGGCCGGCCAGGGTTTTATCTGCTGCAGTGTGTGTGTGTGTGTGTGTGTGTGTGTGTGATTACCTCTGAGTTTGACCCAAGTGTGTGTTCAGTTCAGTGTGTGTGATTACCTCTGAGTTTGACCCAAGTGTGTGTTCAGTACAGTGTGTGTTCCTCTGTACAGAGCGGGAGAGAGTGTGTGTTCCTCTGTACAGCGTGGGAGAGAGTGTGTGTTCCTCTGTACAGCGTGGGAGAGAGTGTGTGTTCCTCTGTACAGAGCGGGAGAGAGTGTGTGTTCCTCTGTACAGCGTGGGAGAGAGTGTGTGTTCCTCTGTACAGAGCGGGAGAGGGTGTGTGTTCCTCTGTACAGAGCAGGAGAGAGTGTGTGTTGCTCTGTACAGCGCGGGAGAGAGTGTGTGTTCCTCTGTACAGCGTGGGAGAGAGTGTGTGTTCCTCTGTACGGAGCGGGAGAGGGTGTGTGTTCCTCTGTACAGAGCAGGAGAGAGTGTGTGTTGCTCTGTACAGCGCAGGAGAGAGTGTGTGTTCCTCTGTATGGTGTGGAGTGTGTGTTCCTCTGTACAGCGCGGGAGAGAGTGTGTGTTCCTCTGTACAGCGTGGGAGAGGGTGTGTGTTCCTCTGTACGGAGCGGGAGAGAGTGTGTGTTCCTCTGTACAGCGTGGGAGAGAGTGTGTGTTCCTCTGTACGGAGCGGGAGCAGGCAGAGGCAGTAAAAGTGTCAGCCTGTAATGGATGTCTCTGTGACAGAGAACTCCGCCTGTTATTCGCTGGATATTCAGGGAGGATGGCTAATGATGTGCAGCATGTAAACCTGGTGTGGCTCTAATCCATCTGTGTGTGTGTGTGCGTGGATGCGTGCATGTGCATTCGTGTGTGCGTGCGGGTGTGTGTGTGGGGGTGTGTGCGTTTGTGTGTGTTTGCGTGTGCGTATGTCGGTGTGTGTGTGGGTGTTAAGGGGGGGTGGCGAGTGGGGTGTGGGTGTGTGTGTGTGTGTGTGTATATGTGTGTGTGTGTGTGTGTGTGTGTGTGAGAGAGAGTGTGTGTGTGAGAAAGTGTGCCAGGTCATCCAGGTTTTACCTAGTCTCGACACAGCACAGTGATCTGCACAGTCCAAATCCTGTAACATACTGTGTGTCTGTATGTTTGCAGTCTTAATATAACCATGCACCCAGCCTGAGCTGCACTGTTACCCAGTCTCTATAAAGCACATGAGCAGACACACAGAAAAACTACAGCACAACTACCGTCTGCGGTCTGGGTACGGTCATGATATTTTAACGACGGCAAGCGCACAAGATCTCACAAAACATTCGGCAGAAACTGACAAACTCAGCGGCATCCAGAATGTAGTGCCGGCTAAAAAGGTGTGAATTGCGAAGCAGCCCATGCAGTGCTGAGTGGAGCGATACCCCGCAGCAGAGCAGCACAGGAGGCCCCTCTCCAGGAGGCCCCTCTCCAGGAGGCCGGGAGGGCGAGGACGCGCACGGTGACCGTAAGTGAAGGTGGGAGGGCCCCGGAGGACAGCGGCGGTTGTTCTCGGGCCCCGTGGCGCCCGGGCGGACATGTTGTTTACCGGCCGCAGCCCCGGCGTGTGGATGGAGGCTGTGCCCGCAGGCGGTGTGGGGGAGAGGGGGGGCCTGGGGGGGCGCGCTCCTCCAGCTGTGCCCCTGTCCTGTGGTCAGGAGGGGGACGTGCCTCACGCGCACGCTAAAGGTCACCGTTTCTGCAACGTGTCCCTGTCCCCCCCTGTCTCTACAGAGCAGCGGACAAACACAGCCCTGACGCAGAGCTGAGTCCTGCCCCTGTCTCTAACACAGAGCTGGAGTCCTGTCTCTGTCTCTAACACAGAGCTGAGTCCTGCCCCTGTCTCTAACACAGAGCTGGAGTCCTGCCCCTGTCTCTAACACAGAGCTGGAGTCCTGCCCCTGTCTCTAACACAGAGCTGGAGTCCTGTCTCTGTCTCTAACACAGAGCTGGAGTCCTGTCTCTGTCTCTAACACAGAGCTGGAGTCCTGTCTCTGTCTCTAACACAGAGCTGGAGTCCTGTCTCTGTCTCTAACACAGAGCTGGAGTCCTGTCTCTGTCTCTAACACAGAGCTGGAGTCCTGTCTCTGTCTCTAACACAGAGCTGGAGTCCTGTCTCTGTCTCTAACACAGAGCTGGAGTCCTGTCTCTGTCTCTAACACAGAGCTGGAGTCCTGTCTCTGTCTCTAACACAGAGCTGGAGTCCTGTCTCTGTCTCTAACACAGAGCTGGAGTCCTGTCTCTGTCTCTAACACAGAGCTGGAGTCCTGTCTCTGTCTCTAACACAGAGCTGGAGTCCTGTCTCTGTCTCTAACACAGAGCAGAGTCCTGTCTCTGTCTCTAACACAGAGCAGAGTCCTGTCTCTGTCTCTAACACAGAGCAGAGTCCTGTCTCTGTCTCTAACACAGCCCTGACACAGAGCCGAGTCCTGTCTCTGTCTCTAACACAGAGCAGAGTCCTGTCTCTGTCTCTAACACAGCCCTGACACAGAGCCGAGTCCTGTCTCTGTCTCTAACACAGAGCCGAGTCCTGTCTCTGTCTCTAACACAGAGCTGAGTCCTGTCTCTGTCTCTAACACAGAGCTGAGTCCTGTCTCTGTCTCTAACACAGAGCAGAGTCCTGTCTCTGTCTCTAACACAGAGCTGAGTCCTGTCTCTGTCTCTAACACAGAGCCGAGTCCTGTCTCTGTCTCTAACACAGAGCAGAGTCCTGTCTCTGTCTCTAACATAGCCCTGACACAGAGCCGAGTCCTGTCTCTGTCTCTAACACAGAGCCGAGTCCTGTCTCTGTCTCTAACACAGAGCAGAGTCCTGTCTCTGTCTCTAACACAGCCCTAAGCTGAGCTCTAAACCCTGCTGACTCACGGGGCAGACCTGCATGAAGCGGTGACTCCAGGTGGTCCCCATCCTCTAATGACTCCCACGCACCAAGCCAATCCAGCCAATTTGCTTCCCAGAACACAAGTGTTTGGATTGGTCCACATCGGTTAATCGTTAACGCAGCCGTTCGCTTCGGCCCCGGTCAACACCTGCGCTTGGCAATCTGCGCCGGGCCCGTTCGCGGGTCATCGACCGGTCGCCGCGGACGCAGTGCGTCAATGCGCCCGTCAGCGAGGCCGGCGGACTGTGACGCAACGCGTCCCCCGGCCCCCGGCCGTCTCCCCGGGGCCCCCCGACCGCTCGGGCGGACGGGACGTGAGCAAACATGTTTGGCCGCTGAGGTGGTCAATTTGACTCCCGGGGACAGCTGCTGAGGAGCGGGGCCCACTCCAGCCGTTGCCTGGCTAATCCCGCCGCGGGAGTATCCGCGCAGGCCCATCGACCGCCGCGACAGCACTCAGACACGGCGAGAGGCAGCAAACAACAACAAAGATGGCTTTTGTTCTGGAAGCCCGGAGAGCCGGGAGAGGAGCCCACAGCCCGTGGGGGCTCTGGCACAAAGCCCCATCGACCGGCGCATCCCGATCATTTGATAGCTAATCCATACATTTTCTTTCAGCGCTTTCAGTTCAAGGTGCAGACGCCGTTTTTCAAAAAGCAACCTTGATCCCGTGACCAGGCTGGGCGGTCCTTCACACGTTCTCAGCAGCGTGCGGACGAGTGGCGAGAACAAGAGCTTCATTTTGTCCCTCCCACCACACAGGACGTGATCTATGGGAATATTTCATATTCTGTCATATAAAATTATGTATATGTATTGATCATTACTTTAAAAGCACATGACTATTGAAACATGAAAACATGAACTTCAAGTCGGATAAGCTCAGTGACAGAAGATGCACAGAAAAGCAGGGCTTCCCAACCCTCTTCCTGGAGATCTACCATCCTGTAGGTTTTCACTCCAACCCTAATAAAGCACACCTCATTCAACAGCTAGAGCAGGGCTGCCCAACCCTGTTCCTGGTGATCTACAGTCCTGTAGGTTTTCACTCCAACCCTAATAAAGCACACCTCCTTCAACAGCTAGAGCAGGGCTGCCCAACCCTGTTCCTGGAGATCTGCAGTCCTGTAGGTTTTCACTCCAACCCTAACAACATCATTCAACATAGAGATCTCATTGAGCTGCTACTTAGTTGAATCAGTTGTGCCAAATTAGGGTTGGAGTGAATACCTACAGGACGGTACACGTAGATCTCCAGGAACAGGGTTGGGCAGCCCTGGTGCAAAGTGTACATCAGTGTATGACATAAAAAAAAAACATCCAATCACACGGCAGCTACAATGCCACAGGCTCCTCCCTCCTCCAATCAGAGGGGCTCCTCTATGCAGCCTTCCTGCTGAAATCACACAATTTAGAAGAATACTCGGCCTTGTATATTCTCAATATTCATTCTCTCCTGTCTATCGGATATGTATGCTGTATTTATTAGCACATTCTGTGTTCAAATGGCACCATATATAGTTTAAGTCCTGAATGTAGAATATTGTGTGTCTGCGGTATGCTGTGTCTCGTCTATAAGCTGTTGTTTGGGTCATGCGCTGTATACACAGCCTGACATGTAGGCTGTGTCGTGTGCGTACAGCTCGATATACAGCCTGTCCTGAATGCCAACACAGAGCACACACACGGAGGACAGCGTTTCAGCCGCAGCGCTGACCTCGGTCTCTGTACCCGTGTCTCCACAGGGACCCAGGAGTCCGAGTCCACTCTCACACACGCTTACTGTACACAATCCCAACACATTCCTCCTCCTCCCAAAAGTTTATTTTAAAGCTGGTTTTATTTAGTCAGTTTCAGCTTTCATCACAAACCCTTTTTTCTCAATCTACAGCCAAACGTAATTTATGAATTCTAATTTGCGGCAGGTGAAGTTTTGGCGAGAAACAGCGGCGGTGAATAATAAGTTGTTTACTCGTATATTTCTCCTCTCTCTCCCTTTGAAAAGGACTGGCTTCCCCCCCCCCCCCCTGAACATTTCCTCAAGTACTAATCACCGTAATGCGCTTTCAGTTTCAATTAATTTCACTGATGGCAGGATTAAAATAAATAATGCGGAATGGGGGGGGAGAGCAGGAGAAATCTTTGAAGTGCCAGAGAAAACACAACAAACAGTGTGCCTGGCTGTTCACACACAACAACAAACAGTGTGCTTGGCTGTTCACACAACAACAAACAGTGTGCTTGGCTGTTCACACACAACAACAAACAGTGTGCTTGGCTGTTCACACACAACAACAAACAGTGTGCTTGGCTGTTCACACACAACAACAAACAGTGTGCTTGGCTGTTCACACAACAACAAACAGTATACTTGGCTGTTCACGCAACACAACAAACAGTGTGCTTGGCTGTTCACACACAACAACAAACAGTGTGCCTGGCTGTTCACACACAACAACAACCTGGGTCCACCCTGCCCGCTATATCTCTGAGCTAACTCTGCCCGTCCCAAACACTGACGATCTCTCCGCCCGTCTTCAATCCCGTCTTGACCTGACAACCCGCGACCCCCATAGCCTGCCGTTGTATCTCTACGCATAACGGTTATGGACAAAGGAATGAGTTTTTAATCTTATTTTATAGGTCCTCCATTGCTTCTGGTGTTTGGGTTTTAACACAGAGCTTTTATTGGTTTTTAATAGATTGGTTGACCTCAATTTGATTATTGCAATACCCTATGGTTTTAGACAATTTGGAACAGCGTGTGGTTTGTGACTGCCGCGCTGCACGGTGTAGCGGCCGAACAGAGTGCAATTACAGAGACCATTAATACAGACCGCTCACTCTCTCCCTGGCCGTCTGCATTAATACAGACCGCTCACTCTCTCCCTGGCCGTCTGCATTAATACAGACCGCTCACTCTCTCCCTGGCCGTCTGCATTAATACAGACCGCTCACTCTCTCCCTGGTCTTCTGCATTAATACAGACCGCTCACTCTCTCCCTGGTCTTCTGCATTAATACAGACTGCTCACTCTCTCCCTGGTCTTCTGCATTAGTACAGACTGCTCACTCTCTCCCTGGTCTTCTGCATTAGTACAGACCGCTCACTCTCTCCCTGGTCTTCTGCATTAATACAGACTGCTCACTCTCTCCCTGGTCTTCTGCATTAGTACAGACTGCTCACTCTCTCCCTGGTCTTCTGCATTAGTACAGACTGCTCACTCTCTCCCTGGTCTTCTGCATTAATACAGACTGCTCACTCTCTCCCTGGTCTTCTGCATTAGTACAGACTGCTCACTCTCTCCCTGGTCTTCTGCATTAATACAGACTGCTCACTCTCC
>NC_083774.1:2629337-2644337 GCF_963514075.1 Conger conger | reverse complement strand
ACTTTTTCATATACCGATCACACGTATGCAGAACGGACTCTGAGTAACAGGAGCCGACATGCCACGCACAGCACATCAATAAAGTGGCCAGACGTCTGCTTCTGGACCGGAACGTCCGGCTTTATAAGCACGTGCGCAGGTCTGGGTCGTGCTCACGTCCGGATAACGTAATGTCCAGTCAGAGGGGCAGATGGAAGAAATGTTTCGTTTTTACGAATTAGCGTGTCGATGACTCCCCGGTCCAACACAAGCAGTGCATGTTGTCAATTTTAACAAATTCCAAATTTTATAATTATACAGAAATTTGGTTATTTTAGCTCAGTTTTATCTGAAGTGACTTACAGTTAATTAAATTAAGCAGGGGGCAATCCCCACTGGAGCAATGCAGGGTTAAGGGCCTTGCTCAAGGGCCCAACGGCTGTGTGGATCTTATCGTGGCTACACCGGGGCTTGAGTGAACGGCCCAGTCATGTACCTCAGCTACTAGGCTACAGGCTGCCCGAAGCAGGTCTACAATCCTGTGCTGTAATCTGTGGTCAGTAGCTGCTCTGTGCTGTAATCTGTGGTCAGTAGCTGCACTGTACTGTAATCTGTGGTCAGTAGCTGCTCTGTGCTGTAATCTGTGGTCAGTAGCTGCTCTGTGCTGTAATCTGTGGTCAGTAGCTGCTCTGTGCTGTAATCTGTGGTCAGTGATCTCTGTCACTCCGTTACTGCAGGACCACACATGCAATGCAAACAATTGCAAAGAAAGTAATTTACAAAATCCCCATCGCCTCACCACCGATCCTGCTGATGTGTCAATTTATTCATTTCTTTCTTTCCTTCAACAGTCCAAAAATCCCTTCCAAAAACAGCCTTCCCTAATTGTGTGATATACTGTTTTTGATAACTTCTTTTTTTTTCCATCAAGACGCAGGTTGCCCAATCAGATCCGATATTAATAGAACTGGCCACAATAAGTTCTGTATTCCTATTTTGAGGTGCCCTGGAGGTAACATACTGTACAACCTCCCCGTACTCAGAACGTGCCACGGTTAACTGCGAAAGCGCTTTCAAAGTCTCTCAGATCAAAAAATGAAAAAGGCATTAAGGACACTAGAACTACATTTAGGCATTTAGCACCACTCCTATCCTATCTGATTTATAAGTAATATAAAATACATCAAGGGGGTTATACATTATTACTCGTATGCAGATGTCCTGGTTTGATCTTCATGGAAGCCTGCCTCTCTGCCATTCGCAAAAACACAGAGAGAAAGTGGAAGGGAGAGAGAGAGAGAAAGGGAGAAAGAGAGAGAGAGGGAGAGGGGAAGAGAGAGAGAGGGAGAGGGGAAGAGAGAAAGAGAGAGAAAGAGAGGGAGAGAGAAAGAGAAAGAGAGGGAGAGAGAAAGAGAAAGAAAGAGATCTGTTCGATAGTGAGAGGAGAAGAAAGAGGGAGAGAGGGAGAAAGAGGGAGAGAGAAAGAGAAAGAGAGGGAGAGAGAAAGAGAAAGAGAAAGAGAGAGATCTGTTCGATAGTGAGAGAGGAGAAGAATGCACTTCTCCTGATTGTCCTCACGCCTCTGCAGAATGGTACTTACAGACCAATCAGAATGTCTCGTCTCCGGCCTGGGTCAAACACTACAGCTAAAGAGCTTATTCTACACCAGCGAACTGCAAACTCTGTCTCCTGTTCTACTTTGTGTATTTCTTAAGGTCACAGAGCAGCGTTATATCTTCACTGTCAGAGCCTGCCCTGGTTTGCTTCTGCAGATCCTCAGCAACACTAGACATTACACACACACACACACACACACACACTGTATACACACACGCACACTCTCACACACAAATACACATGTACTGTATACATGCATACACACACACACACTGTATACACACACGTACACTCACACACAAACGCACATGTACTGTATACATGCACACACACACACACACACTGTATACACACATGCATGCTCGTACACACAAAGGCACACATACACACACGTACGTGCACACATGCTTGTACGCGCGCGCACACATTCACACATACACACGTACTATGTAAACACACACGTACGTACACACATCCACGCATGCACACACATACTGTATACGCACACTCGCGCCCACAGTTAACATGGATTAGAAAACAAAGCTGTATTATGACGTTGATGATTCTAGCGCCGAAGGTTTTAATAAGGAGCAAAAAGGAGTGAGAATGGGAACTAGATTTAAAAAATGAAGAAAATATGTACAGTAATGCCACACTGACCACCAGTTCATACTCAACCAATATCTTCCCTTCCCATTGATTTGGGAAAAGTAAAAAATGTCAAGTTCTTGACAGATAAGCAGGTGTCCGATCTTTTCTGATAAGACTGTTTGAGATTCTGGGTTTCCTGGCACGGGTTTAGTGGAAAGTAGATGACTGCAGTCCATGTGCATATAATTACCTCATACAAAGCGCTGGCTTTCATCTATCAATATTCCAACTTCGTGTTCAACCAGTTCAGTGTTTCTCCATACTGTGGATCTACCAAACACACTGCGGTCAAATTCACATGCCTTCAGTGGGAACTACATCATTTATGCAACCACACACACACACACACACACACACGCACACACACACACACACACACACAGTGCAAGAGGTGAATATAATATAGTTTTTCTGTTGTAGTTGAAGTGGCTTTTTTGGGTATTTATTGATTTTAAGACATTTAGAAATAGTTGTGTGTGATGTGAGAGAGATCTGTTTATAGGTCACAGAATGCCAGGAGAAACACCCACCCTACATACTGACCTCTCTTAGCTGCTAGCCAAAGCAACCTTGCACACCCCGAGCTATTCTTAGTTTAAAATGAAAAAAGCAGGAGAGAGAGAGAGAAAAGATAAATATGGAGAGAGTACGTGGAGGGGAGAGAGCGTGGAGAGAAAGAGAGGGGGGGGCGCTTACCTGTCACGGCTTTCAAACACTAAGAAAAATGAACAGTTGGGCTGAAGTACAATCATTTGCCTCAGCCGAGAGATTCATCACAGGTGAAGGAATGGAGAGAGAGAGAGAGCGAGGGAAGGGGAGAAAAGAGGGAAAAGGAGGATTTGTGTAACCCGGCGGTGAGAATGCTTGCGCGCTGGCGGTGATGAAACATTCATAATCTGTCTGAGCACGCTCTGCCGCGTGCTGACGGGCCCATCAGGGCCACTCCAAGGTCAGAGATACCCCCACATCCGTGTGCGACACGTGTGGGTCAAGAGGGAAACGCTGTCTAACACGCCTCTGTAGAGCGAGGGAGTCGTGTGTGTGTGTGTGTGTGTGTGTGTGTGTGTGTGTGTGTGTGTGTGTGTGTGTGTGTGTGAGTGTGTGAGTGAGAGTGTGTGTGCATGCGTGTGTGTGTGAGAGTGTGTGTGCATGTGTGTGTGTGTGAGAGTGTGTGTATGAGTGTGTGTGAGTGTGTGTGCATGTGCGTGTGTGTGTGTGTGTGTGTGTGTGAGAGTGTGTGTGCATGTGCGTGTGTGTGTGTGTGTGTGTGTGTGTGTGTGTGTGTGAGCATGCACATGTGTACGTGTGTGTGTGTGTGTGTGTGTGTGTGTGTGTGTGTGTGCTCGCATGTGTACGTATCTGTGTGTGTGTGTGCGCGCATGTGTATGTGCGCGTGTGTGCACGTGTACATTTGTGTGTGGGTGTGTGTGTGTGTGTGTGTGTGTATGTATGGGAGATTCATATTTCCCAACAGCTATCTGGTCTCTCCAGGTGAGACTGAGCAAAACTCCTCAGAGTTTGAAATCACACTGCCAGATATATTTATCATTCCGTTTCTTCCCTCATCTTAAATTAATATGAAATACTTTTGATGTAAATAAAACTTCACACATTTGCTTATTATGCTGAGAACCAAATAATAATAATAATAATAATAATAATAATAATAATAATAATAATAATAATCTTATAAAAATACTAAAAACTAAACTAAGTATATTTTGTCATGGTCATGATTCATGCAACCACTGTACAAGTACAGTTTTTAAAACTCAAAAAGTGGGAATTTGTGGGAATGTTAGCAGAACTTCCGCTGCTGGAAACCAAAGCGCAAGAACTGAAGAAATTACCTTGGGCTGAAGCAATGAAAGCATGACCCACAATGCCGCACTTCACAGATAAACAAACGGCAGAAAGAAATCATTAACAGGGTGAACCTACGCAGGGCTTTGTGTTTAATAAGGCAGCAACACGATTCAGTCTAATTCTCTTCTCAAAAACTACATCCGTACTGCTGTTTATTTTTAATTGAGACAAACAAAGGAAAGTAGAACAGTGCGAGATATTCCTGTACTAATTAAGCCCTCCGTGTGGGGGTGGTGTTATGATGACTGTTTGAGAAAACACAACAGTTGTAACCTTTTTCTTCACATGAGCTGATGTTTTTTTTGTTTGTTTGTTTGTCGAGAATTTGTCTTTATGAAGCGGTGCGAAGCGGACCGGGTCAGGGTGACAGTTTTAACCTTTCTGCGTCTCACACGTGTGTGTGTGTGTCTGTGTGTGTCTGTGTGTGTGTGTGTGTGTGTGTGTGTGCATGTGCTTTCTGCGTCTCGACCGCGTGGCTGCCTGTCTCTGCAGCACGCGTGTGTGTGTGTGTGTGTGCGTGTGTGCGTGTGTGCGTGTGTGCGTGTGCGTGTGCGTGTGCGAGTGCGAGTGTGTGTGTGTGTGTGTGTGTGAGTGCGTGTGTGCGTGTGTGCGTGTGTGAGTGTGTGCATGTGCGTGTGCGTGTGCTCATTAGTGCCATTGTTAAACGTGCACGTGTGTGTGTATGTGTGTGTGTGTGTGTGTGTGTGTGTGGCTAGGGGGCTCCAGCGGGTTTAAAAGCTCACTTTCCCTTCGCTTTTAAGAGGAACTGCCGTATGAATCAATATCTATCAAAACTGTTACATAAATATATTTGTCACGGGCTGATAAAGGCCTGGCGATTTAATCCACCTTGTTAAAGCCGCCCGAGAGAACAGATCTTCTCTGCTCGCTGAAGACAAGAACTATAATTCAGCATGACCGGGGCCGGCGGAGCGGGGATTTGTTACTGAGCCACATTAAATGACACGTAACATTGTGCATGGCTTTGTTGGCATTAGAGAGGGCCCCTGGGGGCCCGCACCGGTCTGTGAGACTGGCGGGGGCCGTTTGACGGAGTGTGCTGGGTTTTAAATAACTCACGCTGCGCGGACCTGCGTCTCCCCATCCCAGATCTCCCCGCAGCACAGGCACCAGGAGCGCAGCGAGGAGGGGAAAACCCGTCCGGTCCGCTCCCCCGTCTCAGGAGTCCTGCTGCACGGAGGGGGTTCACGTTCGGGGGGAAAATGGCCGTGAAATGGGCGCCCCGAAACGCGCCGCCAATTACGCCAGTGTGTCCCCCCTCGCCCCCCCGGCCGGCTCTTTGAGTTCCCCTCCGTGCGCGTGGAGCTCCTCTTCAAACGCGCCGGGGCTTTAACCCGGCACTCATTTCCTCTCCCGTTGGCTCAGACGCACGGTCTCCCCGAGCTCACAGAACCCACAGACGCACAACGCTCACGGAGCGGAATCACCGTTTATATTTCACGCCTACAGCCGGAGAGGGCCCGGAGACTGCAGGACCCTGCGGCTCTGAGACGCCTAAAACGCCGGGAAACTAGCGGCCATACTTACAGTCACCCTGGCGGCGAGCAGCTGCAGGTCAACACCGACTCAAATTCAGATCACAAAGCGACAAAAAGCCAAAGTTTCACTGACCCCGCATGGCTGAAGCTCATTCCACAAGCAGTCTGTCACTCCGTACATACCCTAATCAAACATCTGCATAACACAAACGCATTTTATTCATATGTATATCTGACAAAAACAAGCAACCTCAATTCATTGTGTAGTCTGTATTGACAATTTTTCCAAGGTATGTCACCCTTTTGGGAAGACATTAAATATGTATTTTTATCTTTAGAACGAAGTACTACATCTAAAATATTGTATGACAACACAGTACAGAAATATGCCGCTTCGCAGTGAGAATATCTCCACTAATAGCCCAGGAAGTGAAGTAGCACAGCTCCCCCCCCAACGAGCCAATGGTGAACGAGCACAGGTGTGCGACACGCCAGTGTGCAGCCATCTTATGACACACGCTCGTTCACACCAGCGAAGGTGTGAGAAAGACAGAGACACAGAGAGGGAGGGAGGGAGGGAGAGGTGAGAAAGAGGGATAAAGAAGAGAGGTAAAAAGAGAGGGAAGATAAAAGAAAGGGCCTTGGCCTTCTGTAGAGCCAGAACACCAAACACAAACAGCTGTGCATCATCTGTCCTGAGCTCCTGTTGACTCTCTCCCTCTGTCTCCCTCTCTCTCCCCTCTGTCACACACTGTCTCTCCCTCTCTCTCTCCTTCACTCACTCTCTTTCCCCTCTCACACACTCTCTCCCTCTCCTCTCCATCCCTCTCTCCCACTTCCTCTCCTCTCTCCCTCACTCACACTCGCCCCTCCGCTCCCTCTCCATCCCTCTCTCTATCTCTCCCCCTCTCTCCTCCTCTCTCTCTATCTCCCCCCTCTCTCCCCCCCTCTATCCCTCTCTCTATCTCTCCCTCCCCCCCCCCCCCCCCTGCGCTCTGATTGAAGAGCTGGCCCTCTCAGTCTATCTGTCACGGCGTGACTGTTTTACAGTGCACACAAGGCGCTGATGGGTAACATCACTCAGCCGCCCCTCGCCCCACCACCGGAGGAGAAGCGGGGGGGCGGGGGGCGGGGGGCGGGGGGTTGGGGGGGAGCATGTGGTGGTAATGTGAAGCCATCTATTCATGCACTAACCACCCATCCTTTTTCTCTCCTCCGCCAAGCGTCTCCTTCTCTTTACTTATTCATTTAGCTCCCTCTTCTTTTTGTGTGATTTAATGACACCCCCGAGTGTGCCTCGCCCCCATGCCGGGGCTCCCGGCGCTCCCCGGCGCTCCCCGGCCCTCCCCAGCCCTCCCCAGCCCTCCCCAGCCCTCCCCAGCCCTCCCCAGCCCTCCCCGCTCCTTTGATATCAGATAAAACCCCTCTGTGGGCATGCCCCCCCCCTCCCAGAGAACAAGCAACAACATCACCCTGATTTACTCCTTTCCCGGAGAGCCCGAGCGGATTACTTCCACCCAGCTGGGAGAGAGACGCGTGTTCGCGCGTCGGTTCATTCGAGGAAAGAAAGATTCATCCCCGCGTGTACACGTTAAATTATACAATCATACATTTACTGTATGGCTGTTAGCGTGTGCGGCTTAATTGCAGGGCCTGCATTGTGAAATGTGCCAGTCTCTGCATAACTAATGCGTCATCCATTGCTTATCACAGATACGCATGTTATATCACAGAGATTTTCTTTCCTTTAGATGACTTATTTAGGAACTTTCAAAAATGATTTCCTACTTTCCTAATAATATATTCTATATAAAGTACTTTTGTTTAATTGTATTACTATTATTTTTTTACCAAACAAAGCAAAGCCCTCTCCAAATCGTAGACCCCTGTTCCTGAAATCACAGTCCTCAAGCCATCAAGCCAAGAACTGCTGGTTTTCCACGCTCCCTTCACCTGGGAGTCAGCTGTGAAGACAGCCAGGCCAATCAGAAGCACTAATTGTACAGTTAATTACCCGGGAGAAAAGAAAACCAGGGCTGGATTCGGATATGAGGGCCAGATCTGACTAGCTGTGTACCTGTACATAGAGCTCATAATACTGAACATTTTACTGCAGCCATTCATTTCACTGCTGGCCTATTAACCAGAGTGTATGCGTGAAAATACACTGGCACAACGGCCAAGTTAGGACTCAGTGTTTTGACATAAAAAATGTAAATATAATAAAATAATAATAAGAAAAAAAAACTGTGCTTGACTTTAGTGCCGTGCCTTTGAGAATGAAAGTTAAATCTAATAGTTTTGACACCTGGCCAAAACACTTTATTTTACACCTCCGGTGTTGTGCTGCCGTTCCGAGCGGAGTCCCATTCGGCCCAGTAAATGGCTGTTTGTGTGGGTAAGTAGCAGGGGCCATTTTCCCTGTGTCAGGATATAAACACAGAAAAGGTAACAGGAGAGACATCGGAGAGGCTGCTGACGGGCGGGGTGTCGAGCGCCGTGCGAGACGGTTCAATTACGGCCCCCGTTACAGCAGCACCAGGCCCGGCCTCCTCAGGAGGGAGGCGCGCCTTACGCTCAATCAGCCGCCCGCTCGCAGTGATTGGCAGGCAATTATTAGCGCTCTCGATGCCCACGTGAGCCGCGCGGAGCGCCAACCGGGCGGGGCGGTCACGCGGTGCCCTGATCCGGCCTCACCGAGACGCACGCGCAACACGCAACACGCAACACGCAACACGCCACAATACTGATCCGGCCTCACCCGCACGCAACACGCACACGCACACGCACACGCAACACGCAACACTACTGATCCAGCCTCACCTCGCCGAGAAGCACACGCACACGCAACACTACTGCAGTGACCGAGGCATTGTGGGTCACCCTAGATAACACCACGCTGAACCCGGGCACACCGCGGTTTCCGCAATCCTGCACACGCTAGCCTGACACCGCGGCTATCAGGCCGCCTGCTCTCATAACTGCTCTCCTCCTTCAGAGGAGCGACTCTCACCTCCTCCTTCAGAGGAGCGACTCTCACCTCCTCCTT
Organism: Conger conger; assembly: GCF_963514075.1. Taxonomy (NCBI): domain Eukaryota; kingdom Metazoa; phylum Chordata; class Actinopteri; order Anguilliformes; family Congridae; genus Conger; species Conger conger. The sequence goes on along the minus strand of NC_083774.1, from coordinate 2,635,676 downwards.
CAGAGGCCCGTGGACTCCTGGAGCTCACCGCTGTACACACCACCCCCCTCTGCGTCAGGGAGAGGAGCTGAACAGAGCGGGGTCACTTCAACTCCTCCAACAACTGCTGCAGCGCTTTACCCAACGGCCTGGTCGAGTCAGGAGTCACCGCTGGAGTTACCGCCGGAGTCAGCGCTGATTACCCTGGTCAAAGCAGCTACAGCACTCACAACCTTTTCTGATTTTACCAAATCACATCATAAAATGTTGTTATGAAAAAGGAACTATATTTATAATGCCATTCCTATAAGCTGATTTCAGCACAAAGGAGTTGCTCTTTTGCTGTTGCTTAATTAAATTAATGAACACATTTGCAGAATTGATTTTATTCATTGTACAGCATATTATTATAGATATTATATTATTACTATAGATACTCTATATTATAGTTAAGTTGCATTCATATGCTCTTAAATAAAATCTATAGATGAAAATAGTTATTCAGAAACATTCTGAGATTTCTCAGGTGCAATTAGCATTATGTACTGTATGTATGTGAAGATATATTTAATATTAAGAACAAAAAAACGAAGTCATGAAAAGCAGCTTTACAGTGAAGCATGGTTAAAGCATGTTAGCTAAAAATGTTTAATTTAAATCTTTTTTAGTATGGTGTACAATAAAATAAAATACTGAATAAAGTTAGATTTTTTTTTCTTCTTCCTGGTAACAGTTCATTTGGTAAGCAGAATCAGATGGTCATGCGCGTTGGAATCACAAGGTCATCGCAATAAACAACTTTACATTATCACATACAGAATCAATGCTTTGACTGGGCTCGTGCGCAAGACCAGTAGTTAATTAGGTCAGTCAGATTTGACTGCATTTAGTGTTTATAAAACCGCATGTATATTCAGCTGGAGAAAAACAACCTATTTTAAATAATGTGCATATAAATATATTATTACATTTTACATGCGATACACTCATTAAATAAAGCGTGGTGTGTGCATCTGACAGAACACCTCGGGCATACATGAGTTGCCGGGGCTTCTATCTGCATATTCATAAACCGCTTCCGTGATGTAAAAGCACATTGAGTTGTTTTCATAATTACCAAAAAAAACTCCCTCCATATGATGAAGTTATCATGTCTTTTCAGAGGAATATTACGCGTAAAAAAAAAAAATGCTTATTGTATAACACGCACAGCGTGAGTAATCTGGCAAAGCAGAAGGTATTTATTTTGGGAAACAGGTTTGTGAAATTAAAAATGTACCTCCGCTAAACTCCGGGAGGGCTACAGAAAGTACGGCGGAGGCTGTGCTTTGCCCCGCCCCAGACAAGCTGTTGCCAAACGAGAAATGCAAACGAGACAATCTGTTTGTCTACTTACTGGAACCAGGAACAGAAGCTGAGGCAGAAATGTGCCATCCTGCACTGTCAGGTGGGAACTGCTCCACGACAAACGGATGCCTAATGACTCGATTTATTCAAATGCTCCGGAGTTCCTCCTAATGGTGTTTTCCATATGCACTTCAACACACGCCTTTTTTTTTTTTTCATCCCCAGAAGCCAAATGCCTCTATTTTCCTCCCGTGCGAGGGTGTCATCTGCAGGGCTTATGTCCCCGGCGCTCCTGGGGGACCTGCTGGAGATGTCCCAGAGATTTCTCCAGGAGACTGCATATTTTTTAAGTATCTGACGCCTCTCCACTTTTTACACTCACCTGTCAACAAACTGCACAGACACTCTCTGAGTGGGGGTGGGGGAGGGGGGGGGGAGGGCTCCGCTAATTATTAGAAATTATTGATATGCTCATGATAGGGACGTGTCGCAGGGTGCTGGGTGGATGTGCGCTCTGTGACACGCCAGGGTGAAAGGAGGAGGATTAGCGGCTAAAACAGAAAACCGTCAGGTCCAGGAGTTAGTGTTACAGAGACGCCATGTCCAACAGCAGCAGCAGAGAGAGAGGGAGAGAGAGAGAGGGAGAGAGAGAGAAAGAGAGATGGAGAGTGAGAGAGAGAAGGGGAGAGACAGGGAGAGGGAGAGAGAGAGAGAGAGAGGGAGAGGGAGAAAGAGAGAGAGATGGAGAGTGAGAGAGCGAGAGAGAAGGGGAGAGACAGGGAGAGAGAGAGGGAGAGAGGGAGAGAGAGAGAGAGAGGGAGAGAGGGAGAGGGAGAAAGAGAGAGAGAGAGAGAGAGAGAGAGAGGGAGAGGGAGAGGGAGAGGGAGAGAATAGGGCAGCGTTTCGGGTGTGATGTTCACAGGGAGAGCAGGCACACCTGTGCTGGGTGGCAGTGAGGGAGAGCGCGCTTGGCGTGCTAGCGTAGCGCGTAGCCGCGGTCCCGGAGATGATCTGGTTTCAGGGACGGCTCCCCGCGGTGATGAAGGCTTAAAGTGATGATGATGGGTCAACTTCCCCGGCAGGGGGTCCCGCCCGCGCACTCACGAGGAAGAGCCAGGCGCGGGCCCCTTCTCCATCATCACCACGGGCGCTTAGGCCTACGCTGAGCGAGAGACCCCCGGCAGACTGAGTCACGCTCACACACACTGAACACTCACACGCTGGACACTCACACACTGAACACTCACACACACTGAACACTCACACACACTGAACACTCACACGCACTGAACACTCACACGCTGAACACTCACACATGCTGAACACTCACACATGCTGAACACTCACACGCACTGAACACTCACACGCTGAACACTCACACACTGAACACTCACACGCTGAACACTCACACGCTGAACACTCACACATGCTGAACACTAACACACACTGCAAACCAGTCACACTAAGCACTTACACACACTGAAAACCAGCCACGCTGAACACTAACACACGCTGCAAACCAGTCACACTAAGCACTTACACACACTGAAAACCAGCCACGCTGAACACTAACACACGCTGCAAACCAGTCACACTAAGCACTTACACACACTGAAAACCAGCCACGCTGAACACTAACACACGCTGCAAACCAGTCACGCTAAGCACTTACACACACTGCAAACCAGCCACGCTGAACACTAACACACACTGCAAACCAGCCACGCTAAACACTAACACACGCTGCAAACCAGTGGCACAGGCATAGGGAGACACCAGACTGAGTCACGCTAAACACTGCACACGAGTGAGACAGGTGTCTATTCTGTAGGAGAGCCATTTCTCCACTCACTCAGCTTATCTGTTATCTGGCCGACTCTGAAAGTCCATCAGCAGCTGGAACTCACAACACAGAGGCAAACCAGAGGAGCCCGGGTTCTTTTCAACGGCGACTCGATCTCATCGTAAAAGACCGCGAGAACAGTCAAGCTTTTTATTCCGGTCTTTTCCAGGGAAGTAGCCTGAACTGAGGAACTGATTGATTTGCTAACTGGGGATCGTCAACAAGGTCTCCAGGAATCGGGGGCATTGATCAGTGCGCAGTCAGGAATGCTACCGCGTCAGGGCTTTAAAACTTATCTTTTGACATTTGCCGTCATCCACCGAATGCAAGAAATGTGGAATGTGAATTTAAAAAGCGCAGGAGCAACAGCCGAAGAATTGATTGTGTGCTTTCACTGGGAGCAGTTCAGCGAAGTGTTTGTAGAACAAGCTGTCAGATTATTTTCCCGCAGTACTGCGCTGTATGAGAATAGCACTGAATTTTATATTCGTAGATGCCACTTACCTCCCTCAACCACTGCAAGACAAGACTTCAAACATCACTCTGTTTTGTTCGGTTAAGGGGTTTTGGCTAGCTGCATCATAACTAATTCATCATAAACAGAAAGAAATCGCATCTATCCTTGTTGTTGTTTGCGAGGCAGTGCTAGTGGACAGCTACCGCGTGTGTGTTGCGCAAGCAGGGAACAGATAGCTTCCACATCTGACACGGGGTAGCACAGCTCCAAAAGTGCTCATAACAAACAGCACCAAGGGCTTCCCTGAATACACACCACATTTTCTACATTCAAGTAGCCTGTAGCCTACTGGCTAAGAAGGTTGGTGGTTCAATCCCCCGGTGTAGCCACGATAAGATCCGCACAGCCGTTGGGCCCTTGAGCAAGGCCCTTAACCCTGCATTGCTCCAGAGGAGGATTGTCCTCTGCTTAGTCTAATCAACTGTACGTCACTTTGGATGAAAAGCGTCAACTAAATGAAACATCATCTTTATTTTATATTAAAGCGGAGCCATAGAGCTATGATGAACTGAATGTGACAATAATAATAATAATGACTCTCTGAAGCTCTGTGTGGAGGGTTTGCAGGGTGGTGTCAGCGGGGGGTTTGGGTGATGTTGAAGGTAGCTAGGATGCTAACACATCGGACGGACTCTTCACAGGCAAAACAGAGGTTAGAAAACAGCTGCACATTCAGCCTATTGGCAATTAAAGCAATTTCCTCGACAACTGTGCACGTCATCATAATCGCACTCAATGGGTTTAAAACATTTTGGCATAACTCAGACTGGCTGCATTCAGGATATGGCACAATACGATGAGGACCAGAATCTCCCTGGGTCTTATCCAGTTGTTTTTTTTAATCAGTCTCTGCTGTAATATATTTCTTAATGGGAACAGTTATTTTTTGGCGAGCTCAGAGTCCTCAGAAGCACGATGCTAATGGTAATTCTGCTGGTTGATTTAGGGTTTCTCCAAGATTTACAACTGGGAGGGACAGAGCCTAATAACGCTAGCAAAGATAATTACCTTCTTCAAAGAAATCTTGCATTTGTAGTTTTCCAATTATTAGTGTGTATTCAATTGCATAATGAGTTTCAACAATGCAGTTAATGGAATTATTGGCCGGGTACCAGAAAGTCCTTGTAAATAAGCTTGATGGCACTTTTTTTTTCCCAATAAATTGCTCAAGTGGACACAACAATATTAAAATCTATGTAAAGAAAAGTGTTGGAACAACAATATCAGATTTATGTTTGTATGGATTTCCTGCCATTATCATTAGTCCCCTGTATCTGGAGTTCCGGCTTAGTTGCCAAAGTGTGATGCGTTTAATCAGATGTGACTGTCCAGCTGTACAATGCGGTTCCTTCAGCTTCTCACATGTGCATTTACTTAAATAGGCTTAACATGAATTATATATTTTTGTGAGCTTTTTATTTTAAACAAATACATCATAAAGATAGATCCAACCATATTACACCAAATATTAGCCATAGCCATCTCGACCTGAGCCATAACAGAAATGTGCATCACTGATATTAGAGCCAACATTGTTTATGTAATTAGCAAAATGTCTAACCAAACATTTTTTTTTTTTTTTTTACACAAAATGAAAAAATCTAAACTGAATATGCAAAGAGAGGCAGGGTTGAACAGAAGCCCCCAGATATGGTGTTGTCTAAAACCAGAGGGGCAGAGAGGATTCTGGGTGGCGATCGTTTAGAGGAACGGACAGATCACCCGCAGGACGGAGGAGAGGAACGGACAGATCACCCGCAGGACGGAGGAGAGGAACGGACAGATCACCCGCGCAGGACGGAGGAGAGGAATGGACAGATCACGCACAGGACGGAGAAGAGGAATGGACAGATCACAGGACGGAGGAGAGGAACAGACAGATCACAGGACGGAGGAGAGGAACGGACAGATCACAGGACGGAGGAGAGGAATGGACAGATCACAGGACGGAGGAGAGGAAAGGACAGATGACCCGCAGGACAGAGGAGAGGAACGGACAGATCACAGGACAGAGGAGAGGAACGGACAGATCACAGGACGGAGGAGAGGAACGGACAGATGACGCACAGGACGGAGGAGAGGAACGGACAGATCACAGGACGGAGGAGAGGACAGACAGATGACCCACAGGACGGACGCTCTCTGGGCCCCGGGAGCTCACAGATAGTCTTGTAGAAGCGGTGGCGCTGTGCGTCGTGACAGTATTGAGATTACCATCGAGCTCTCCTCCTCTCGCTAGAACTGACTCAATAACAGGTGCTGGGTGAGAGAGCTGTTACGGCCGCGGCTGAGTGCCCGTGTCAGCACTGCTGGTGGGGTGAACACTTCAGCCTGCGAACTTGGCAAAAACATCATTCCCCAAATGATGCCCACGGGGAGTCTTTCAGCTTAAATTTCGCTGGGTGTTTTTTCCTCTAATTCTGCCTCTCGGCCTCCGGCAGCCGATCGAGCGCCCGTGCCATATTGGGCCTTTCTGCTTGGCGGAGTCCTGGCAGCTGCATTCAGCAGAAAAAAACAAACACACACAACTCACAAGAAAAGCTTTTTTTAATTGTTGGCTTAGGAATTGCGGTTAGAGGGGGTTTATCTGCGTTTCCGAGGCCGGGAAACACAGGCGCGACAATAACGGGCCACGCTGTTTAGGATTGGTGGA